>NC_042616.1:61442562-61715201 GCF_901001135.1 Rhinatrema bivittatum
AAGGATATTACTAAGGTGGAGTTTGAAATAAAACTCAATTCATTCCAGAGTCAAATGGAAAAATTTTGATTGGACATTAAAAAAGTAAAAATGAGGAGAGAGGAGAGGGAGGTAGAAGCCTGTCTCTGAAGTTTGAGAACAACCTGCCTGCTTTCCGGAGGTAAACCGGAGCCTCAACGGTGGCTGAGAAGGAGCGGCGTTTAGTGGGCGGATCCCTGGACCGGAGCCGGAAGAGGCCCTTAAAATCGGCCTGTCAGCGGCGTGCGCTCTCAACGGACTTTGCCGGACTTCACCGGAACTCGCCACTGCTTCACTGCTCCAGGTATTTTGTTTTAATCTATTTCAAATATCCTGATCCAGCTTGACTCCAGACTCGGTGGCAATTCAGAGACCTTGTGGAGGCCTGTGGGTGGGAGTGAACAACATGCCTGCTAAGAGGAAGGGGAAAGTGAGGGTTTTTCCCTCCCTGCCCCCTCCATTAGCTTCCCCCATTCAACAGACAATCACAAATTTTATGGTCTCCCCTTCACCGCTTGTTCAGAGGGCCAAGGAACCTGATGAGTTGGATAGTGTGGGAGGACAATCTAACCCTACAGAGGAGGCCTCTCTAAGTCCAAACATTGGACTTCCCCTAGTTCAGAGGATAACAGAGCAAGGCATTGATACAGTTCTGACTGAGATCAGTGTTCAGGATGAAGTGGCGGGAGTGGCACAATCCCAGGCCACAAGTCCTATAAACCTAGGACTGATTTTGAAGCAGCTATTCCATCAAGCAGACAAAAAGTGGAGATGCCTACTCGACCTGAGCTGATAACACTGGACTCAATTTGGGAGATGATGGCGGTAATGACTGTGAACATTAAAGAATTAGAAGGGAAAGTTGATTTAATTAATTCTAGATATTTTCAAGATTCAACACAGATTCAAGCTCATCTTAAAAGTTCTGACGATAGGATTAGGAATCTAGAAAGTAATGTTGCTAAAAATCAGGAATTTAATATTGCAGTTATTAAGGATCGAGAACTGATAGCAAAAAGGTTAGAAGCACTCAAGAACAATGCAAAACGCTTTAATATTCGAATTTTAAATTTTCCTAGAGTGATGGGAGAAACTCCTTTGGTCACCTTAACTAAATTTTTCCATGAAGCGTTTGGGCTTGTTCCTGGTGAATCACCTATTGTAAATAACTGCTATTTTCTTCCTAAATCAAGTAGAATGAGAAATTTATCCGATCAGATGTTCCAGGGCGATTTAACTCGATTTCTGGAAGATTCAAATGTTAAGATAATTGATTAGGGAACTCTGTTAGTTACTTTTTTCTCAGTTACAGATTTGAACAAAATTATGAAGCACTATTTTAACAGATTCCCTATTCTTTATCTAGAGAAACCAATTAAAATGTTTCCTGACTTAGCTGTGATCACACAGCAAAGACGGAAGACTTTTCTATCTTTTCGGCAAGAAATAATATCTATGGGTTACTCTTTCAAATTACGATTTCCCTGTAAATGTTTTATTAATAAACAGGATGAATCCTTTATTTTTCTCCTCCCAGATCAACTTAAGTCATTTATTGAACAAAGGAAGGATCAGCCTACTACATCATCCCTGATAGTCCAGTAAGGGTAAAAAATTAACGGACGGATTTTAAAAGCCCTGCTCGCGTAAATCCGCCTGGATTTACGCGAGCAGGGCCTTGCACACCGGCGCGCCTATTTTCCATAGGCCTGCCGGCGCGCGCAGAGCTCCGGGACTCGCGTAAGTCCCAGGGTATTTTGTCGGGGGCGTGTCGGGGGCGGGGCCGGTCGCGGCATTTTGGGGGCGGGACGCAGCGTTTTGGGGGTGGGCCCGGGGCCGTGGTTTCGGCCCGGGGCAGTCCGGGGGTGTGGCCGCGCCCTCCGGAACCGCCCCTGGGTCGCGTGTGGATTTACGTCTCCCTCCGGGAGGCATAAATCCGTGGACAGAGGTAGGGGGGGGGGTTTAGATAGGGCCGGGGCGGTGGGTTAGGTATAGGAAGGGAGGGGGAGGGGAGGGCGAAAGAGAGTTCCCTCCGAGGCTGCTCCGATTTCGGAGCGGCCTCGGAGGGAATGGAGGCAGGCTGCGCGGCTCGGCGCGTGCCGGCTGCCCAAAATCGGCAGCCTTGCACGCGCCGATCCAGCGTACTTTTGTTTGCGACTGATGCGCCAACAAAAGTACGCGAACGTGCATTTTTTTAAAATCTACCCCTCAAGGTATAAGGTTTTGTCACCTGGATTGTGTTTAAATTATTTACCTGATGAATCTCCCATTGTTTTCTTAAATTGGAGTTTCAAGCAACTCTCCAATTGTTTGATATGGAAATAAGATAGAGTTTGTTGTTTATTATTATTTTTGTTTTTTTCTCTAGTCATGTATTTCTTGACTTCTATCTTATGCATTCTTTTTAAATACAATGATTGAAGATTGTATTTTGAAAATGATAAATAAAGAATTAAAAAAAAAAAAGTAAAAATGAGCAAATCTCAGAGAGTTCAAATGGATTATACTAAGGGGTATGTATATCTGTGGATGCAGAAAGGTAAGAAAAGTCATCCTGAATTATTTTCATCCTCTTCAGACAATTTTTCAGAGGAGGAGGATTTAAGTATGGATACAAGATCACAACAATAAAATCAGTATCAGTTGCTCAACAAATAAATAAGACATTGGGTAATAATAATCAAAATGAACTCCCCCTCATTCTTTTATGATCACAGATGAGGAGGTTTGCACCTGATTGCACATTGTATATTCTAAAAGATATTCAATGTATTTTTTATTTTTTATTATTAATAAAAGGAGGAAAAAGCTTCAGATGCCAAATTTTAGTGAAACATCACTTATTTTGGCAAAGGGCAAAATCATTAGCCAGAAACCTCCTTTCTTTTTATAGTGATACTGTGTCTCTTTTGTCCTTAGTTAAAAAGATACCTTTTTATTGTCCATAATTTCTAAATTTAATTTTTAATGTTCATATTTGTAATAAACTGTGGAAGCGGTGCAATTTGAATTTCCAAATGGACCCATCAATTCAACTTTGAAGAAAAAGTACTTAGCTTATTCCCAGCTGATCAGCTCCCATTATAGAATATGGATTCTTCAAATCATAAGATTTTTCAATGTTTGAAAGAATCTCCGACCTGGCCAGTGTTTAGCATCAATGACTGCTTCAGGGAGTATACACAAGTTCCAAAAACTTTTCTAAAATGGAAACATTCAAAATGTGAAAAAAGCCAAATTTAAAAAAAAGAAGAAAATTAAATACTTTGAAACTCACCATAATTGCAATGTTCAAATGTTTCGCAAACACTCATCTGTGGCGTTGGCCTACTAACTTGATAAAGCAAAACTCATTGTACCTAATTGGTTAACTTCCCTGTTCATCATTCCAGCCTTCTTCTAAATTGTATATTTGAATTTGTTAACCATACAAAATATCTCTATTGGTTCTCAAACCTGTCACTCTTGGAATCAACCAATCAAAATGCTCAACATGGTTAGTGAAATCTCTATTGGTTCATCAATATATCATTCAGGGAATTGACCAAAGTCCACTATTTGGATTCCTTTAATCACTTTAAATGCAATATCTCCACTCGATGTTCCCTTATGGAACCAATGATTCATAGTTTATTATTAAAATAATGAGAGAAAAATCTCATACAAACCCTCAATATTAGTATTTAGACCTGATGGACACAATGCCACTTAAACCAGATAGGAAGAAACACAAGTCATGAACAGTTTAAATACATCTATCAATCGGTTGAAAAATTATGTAATATTCAATAATAACTGGGCATGCGTGACAGTGACCACATTTACGATGCCCTTTTGCACCATCATGTTCCTTTTGAAATTCTGGACAATAATATGCTAGAAAAATCAATTCTTTCAAATTCTTCCCTCTAGTATAAGCAAATGTAATTTCCATTTCAGCGAATTGTTTATGTAAGCTCAGTAAATTCCAATGTTTCTTTATTATTTTCCGTACTGCTCCTGATCCTGAATTATACCTCAAAACACGTTATTACATTTTCTTGTTGCACATTCTGTTTCTTAGCCGATTCATCTAACAAACATTCAGCCCATTACAGTACCTTTCTTCCTTAAATATATTTTCCTCTGAAACATAAAAGAATTCTCTTTCTAATTTCAAAATGAAATACTGTATGCGGTCTACAATGCTCTCGCAAAAAAGAACCTATTATTATCAATGCCTCATCATGTGGAATGCTCGTATATAATGTGCTGACATCTAATGTGACCAAAATAGTATCACAAAGATCAATCTTTATAGTACTTAATAAATTAAAAAATTGTGTGGTGTCCTTGATATAGTTAGGCATTTGTTTTACAAAATGTTTGAGAAAGGTCTCCACATATACAGAAAGAGGCTCCAAGATCTTCCTAGTGGGTTACTCAAGGTTTTGTGAATTTTGGGTAATATATATATGTTTACCACACGAGAATGTTGCATATTCAGAAATTTATATTCCTTTTTAGTCAAAAAATCTGCTTCCAAGGTTGATTTGGTGGTTCTTTTTATAAGAGACTGCAATCTTTTGGTCAGATCCAGTTTCAATAGTTGATATCAATTTGGATCAGACAACTGCCTTAGAACCTCATGTACATAATCTTGACTATTCATGATGACAACTCCTCCCCCCCCCCCCCCCCCCCCCCCCCCCCCTTATCCACTGGTTTAATCACAATTGTGGAATCGGACTGTAATTTCTTAATCGCCGCACATTCTTCTTAAGATAAATTATGTAACTGATAACTTCTTTTATTTTCCATAGTCATTCCTTAAAGGTATATAAAATCAGATCTAGTGGCCCCAGTGGAATCCATATAGACTTGGGTTTAACAATAGAATAATCAACATCCAAAATATTTGGATTTTTATCAAAATATACTTTTATTTGCAAATTCCCAATAAAGCTTTCTAGATCAATTCTCACTTGAAAATCATGTGAACACGATTTAATAAAAGAGAGACCCCTATCTAGGATCAATAATTCAATTGTTGTTAAGGGTCTGTTGGATAAATTAAAAACCAAATATTGTTTGCCAGATACTGTAATTGTGTCTTTTATAGGATCATGGCTGTTGATTCCGAATGTTTGTTAGATGAATTGGCTAAGAAACAGAATGTGCAAAAAGAAAATGTAATAACATGTTTTGAGATATAATTCAGGATCAGGAGCAGTACGGAAAATAATAAGGAAACATTGGAATTTACTGAGCTTACACAAACAATTCACTGAAATGGAAATTACATTTGCTTATATTAGAGGGAAGAATTTGAAAGAATTGATTTGTCCACCATATTGTTGGCCAGAATTTCAAAAGAAACATGATGGTGCAAAAGGGCATCGGAAATGTGGTCACTGTCAAGCATGCCTAGTAACTATGAATATTACACAATTTTTTCATCCAATGACTAATAAAAGCCATGTACTTAAACAGTTCACAACTTGTGCTTCTTCCTATGTGGTTTATGTGGCATTGTGTCCGTGTATGAAGATCTATGTAGGGAAGGCAACTAGAAGTTTGAGAACGATAATTTCTGAACATCGTAGTTGTCTCAAGAGAAAGAGAATGGAGGCACTGATGGTTACTCTTTGTGTCAATGAGAATCATAAATTTGAAGAATTACGATTCTTTGTTATTGAAAAGATTGATAGTCATCCATGTAAGGGAGACAGAAATAAACTTCTCAACCAACAGGAGCAACGTTGGGTCTTCGAGTTAGCTAGCATAGAACCATCAAGTCTCAATACTAACATTGAGTGGGAGCAATTTATTTGCTAGAAGAAAATGTGGGTTTGTATGAGTTTTTTCTCCCATTTTTTAAAATAATAAACTATGAATCATTGATTCTGTATGGGAACATCGAGTGGAGATATTGCATTTATAGGGCATTAAAGGAATCCAAATTGTAGACTTTGGTCAATTCCCTGAATGATACATTGTTGAACCAATAGAGATACTTCACTAATCACTAACCATTTTGATTGGTTGATTCCAAGAGTGACTAGTTTGAGAACCAATAGAGATATTTTGTATGGTTAACCAATTGAAAAATACAATTTAGTAGTAGGTTGGAATGATGGATAGGGAAGTTAACCAATTAGGTACAAATGAGTTAGGATCTGATTGGACTCTTTTGATTTAAAAGCAACTGCTGGCCATTTTTTGCTTTATCAAGTTAGTAGGCAAACGCCACAGATGAGTGTTTGTTAAACATTTGAACATTGCAACTATGGTGAGTTTGAACATACTTAATTTTCTTCTTTTATTAAATTCGACTTTGTTCACATTTTGAATGTTTTCCTTTTAGAAACGTTTTTGGAAGCCTTGGAATATAAGTTATACTCCCTGAAGCAGCCATTGATGGCAAAACATTGGCCAGGTTGGAGATTCTTTCAAGCATTGAAAAATCTTATGATTTGAAGAATCCTTACTCTGCAACGGGAGCTGATTGGGAATAAGCTAAGTACTTTTTCTTCAAAGTTGAGTTGAAGGTTCCATTTGGAAATTCAAATTGCACCGCTTCTACAGTTTATTAGAATTATGAACATTAAAAATTAAATTTAGAAATTAATATGGAGAATAAAAAGGTAACTATTTAACTAAGGATAAAAGACATAGTATAACTATAAAAAGAAATTAAGTTTTTGGCTAATGATTTTGCTCTTTGCCAAAATAAGTGATGTTTCACTTATATTTGGCATCTGAAGTCTTTTCTTCCTTATAATAAAATAAATAAAAAATACATTAGTTAATTTTTTGCACCAATTACCTCATTTCATTTTGGTAACCACAGAGGAGGAGGTACAAACAAAATCAGTATCTACACTCTCAGACTTTGGGAAGGTTCAGAGGCAATCACAGAAAACACGATCAGGAATGAAGTGTATGGGAAATGACCCCCTTTTTTTGAAGATGTAAATTTGTTGATGAGTTTTGAATTAGTGGGGTTTGATATAAATAAATGTAACTTTAGGAATAGAGATTTGTTAGATATGGATTTATAAAAGTTAAGCATGAGAGGATGGAGCCATGGAATTGGTTTGAGTAACAATTGGTCAACTAGTGGTGACGTTATACTTGGTGAAAGTGTGCACATGCACAGCGTTTTTTGGAGTTTGATGGAGTCTGTACATACTTTGAAGTTATAATGTAAGGTTGGTGGGTCATATCCTATTGTATAATACAGAAAAACAATATTGTTGATTGTAAGTGATGTAATAAGTGATTTAATTGTATTTTAGGTTATTTATTTAAGTAAGCCATGTGAATATACAACGGAGTGTTTAATAACCGGTTGGTAAGTATATGTGGAACTGGTTGTATTGATAATAAAATATGCGGGTTTTGAGATGATTTAATATTGCAATACATTTTTATAGATGTGAAGCCGACGTGGCAGACATTTGATATTAATCAAGTATGATGAAGAAGTGAAACTGTGGCTGTACTTAGTCCCGAGACTCAATGCAAGGTGATGTTCAGTGTGGAAGATGGTCATATGTTTAGATGAATAGCGGACAGAGGGGAAGAGAAGTCGGGTTGCCCCGAAGAAGGAAGATGTTTGATTCCCTGAGGAAGCTGTAAAGGTGAAACAATTGGGCCCATTGTTGGGACTATATATATTATTGGAGACTCGCTATAAACGCTATTGTTGCTATTGTGCTTTTTTTTTTTTAAACTCTTTATTTAAGAATTTTTAACAATACAAAAAGTAAAATCTTGAAACATAGTTGAAGGAACAATAGTAACCCCTTTACCCACCCTCCCATGGAGCCGAACCAAGAGCACAGTATAAGCAGAATATACATATTATGCAGTTATACCAAGACTTAACCCAGCAGCACATGATCTTATTTCAATGATAACTAAAGTACTTCTACTACACAAGAAACGTTCTTCTATATACCCAATAGGGTGACCATATTGTGTCATATACTGACTTTTTTTTGTTTAAGTGAGCTTCTCCACAAGAGCAATCTCATGCACCTGTCTCATTCATCCTTCCAACGTAGGAGGTGATTTCCACATTAGTGCGATGGTAAATCGTCCTGCATGAATTAAATGATTGGCTAGTTTCCTTTGTGCAGCCATGAGGGTATGTTTCTTCCATAAGCTGAGTAAATACAACTCAGGGGTCTGGGTTATTTCCTTGCCCAGAGGAGATCAATATGTTTACAAGTCCACCACATGTGGACATAGGAGCCTGACAGGCCACATCCACAAACCGGTAGAAGTTGGACAAAACTTAGTGAAAACATAGGATACCAACAAGCCCTGTGAAGAAGCTTCACCATAACTTCCACCTGTCTGGGACATAAAGAAATCTTTTGAGCTTTTTCCCAGATACTTTTCCAATGTTGGCTAGTTAAATCAAGTTGTAGGTCCCTATTCTACTGTTGAGTGATATCGGGAGGTGGATCCTGCATACCCTGAACATTTAACAAAGCCTTATAAAAAAAAGAGAAGGGTGTCCTGAATAAGTATTCGAATAACAGGATCCAGAAGCACCGGTTGCCAACTATTGTGATATTTTTGGTATGTGACCAGATGAGGTTGTTTCATGATACATTGTGTAATGAAGGTCAGCCAGCTTTGAGGCAGGAAAACCCGGGCTGGTTCCACACTGGGAGAACCCGGAGCCGAGTTAGGCAGCACAGGGCACCTGGGAGCAAAAAGAAAACTACAACTCCCAAGCTCTTAGAGGCACAGCTCAAAGAGAAATCAGGGAGAGAAATCAGGCTGATTCTGCAGCTGAGCTAAGCACTGGTGGCTCACACACACCTGAGCCCATGAGTACAGAGCAGAAGGGCGTGCCAGCATGGTTTGACTGGCCACAAAAGCTGAGCTCCTCGGAGGAGGATGAGGAAATGGAGACAGAAGTCCCTACTATGGAAACCTCTGATTCAGAGATGGAAATCGCGTGAGTGACACTATTTAAAGAGGATTCCTGGGGGGCCTTTTGTGGGTATATTGTTGTTCTGTTTTGTTTGTTGTTAAAGGAATGGGAAGACCATGCCTGCTGCCCAACAGAGAGGAGTTGGGCATGTTGTACAACTCCCAAGCAGGGTGGTTGCGGCTGGCTGAGAAGCCAAGCTGCTGTCTTGTTGCTGTATCCCTGCGAAAGGGGAAGTGTTTTGAATCCCACTGGGAGTTTTTTTGTAGTGGGAATTGGAAGAGAACTGTTTTTCTTGCTAATACAGACTATTTTGACAAAAAAACCTGTATTTTTGTACTGTTTTGGGAGAGGTTGCTACTGACACATTTCTAAGGTGTGCACAAGCACTGCTGGGGCAGCAGAGGCCTAGGGTGAGGCCAGAGGACTCTGGAGGTGGCGGAGTGTTGCCGAGGGGACCTGAGGACAGGAGGAGAGGAGCCGAGGCCGAGGGAAAGGCCGGACCTGAGGGAGAGTGTTGCCCAGACCCGGCACAATTGTTACAATTGAATAATGTTTCAATGGTATGTGTGATAGGGTATGTATGTGAGAGTATGGCAAGAATGTCTGGGGTACATACAGGATTTTAGAATTGTATTTGAGGTGAGTGAATTTCATTATAATAATTGAGAACTGAGTTTTATGTAAGGTTGTACAATCACACTTTTGTTATTGTATTTAAATAATGATTCCTTTCTGTCTTGATATACACAATAATCGTGTTACTCCTGGGTGAATTCTGCACACAAAAAAATTAAAATTCTGCATACTTTATATTGGTCAAAATAATTAATTTAACATGTAATGCAAAAAAGTTATTACTCAAAGATGCAGAGTTTTAAATATTTTGAGCTGAATTCCTCTAGATGTACACTGTAAGAGTATCCCTTCCACCTCTGTCCATATTCTACTGGCCAGACCCCTTTCATTCTGCTCTCACAAGTCCCAACTACTCTGCCATCTACTACCTCTTCCGTTCCTCTCCATAATCAACCTCTTCTAAGCTATCTCCCATCCCCAGCCCTCCACTCCCAGAGTTTGACCCTTCTCTCATACAGCCCCTCTAACAGGCTCCCTCTCTCTTGCACATATGCATACACACATCATCCTCTGTCCTTCTCCCACATACACACACACACACACACTCCCTCATATAGGCTCCCTCTCTCTCTTGTGCACATACACCTCCTCACACAAGCTCCTCTCTCTCTCTCTCACACTAACCCTCATACAGGCTCCCTGTCTTTTTCTCACATATACATAACCTCCCTCTCTTGTTCACATACTCACCCACCCTCAACAGACTACCTCTCTCTTGCACATACACACTCGCTCTCTGTCCATCCACACACACACACACACACACATCCTCACACAGGCTCTCTCTCTCTCTCACACATAAATACCCTCCCTCTCTTGTACACATATTTACCCATCCTCACACAGGCTACCTCTCTTGACACACACACACACACACACACACACACACACACTCCCTTATACATGCATACAGACACACCCAATACCTCTCTAACACATAGAGGCTCCTAAACTCTCACTCTCAAACACACACCCTCACACAGACTTACTCTCTCTGGCACACACAGACTCACCCTCACATGCACAGTGTCACATTTCTCTCTCTCACGGGCTTTCTTGCTTCTCATGTCTTCTTCCGCCACAAATGGGATGGGCTCCGTTCATGGCCCGCCAGCTTTCCTCTTCTTCTGCCACAAATGGGATGGAATCCACTTACAGCCTGCAGGCTTTTCTACAACTTCTGCGCAAAAAATATAAATTCTACACAGGAGGGGAATTCTATGAAATTCTGTGCTCTACAATAGTGCAGAATTCCCCCAGGAGAAATACTAAGGGCCTAATTTTCAAAAGCATTTACACGCTTAAAAATAGTTTTCACACATGTAAATGCACCTGTATAAGTGGTTTTAAAAATTGCTACAGTACATGCCATTGGACTTACCCGTATAAGTGCACTTTACATGGGTACATGGCTTTTGAAAATTGCTACAATATTAGTTACATTTACATGTGTAAATGCGTTTAAAAATTACCCCACATATGTTTAGAAATAGGATTTTGGATTATTTTATGAGCTCATAAATGTTAGTATTTATTTACCACTGTTAAGAATTGTGAGAGTTTAGAGATGGTAGACTTTGACCTAATTTTGTGAACTTGTTTATGTTAGTATTTGTGTACTACTGTTCAGAATTGTGAGTTTTTAGAATTAGGACTTTGGGATACTTTGTGAGCTTGTAAAAGTTAGAGTTTGCTTGTAAGTATTAAAATTGTGAGTTTGCAAGGTTACTTACTAAGGGGCTGATGCAATTATGTGTGCTGAAAGTGGGCGCTGACTTTTCAGCGCCCGCTTTTTTAACCCACGCATGGCACCCGCAAGAGGGGGCGCCATGCAATATGGAAATTAGGGGGTCACGCAAGGAAGGAGGTCCTTGGGCCGCTTGCGTGACCTTAGCACCACCTTCCTAATGCGACCTGCTGCGGCTGCCAGATATGAAGACCGAAGCTGGTAAACTCAACCTCGGGTTTCATAACTGGCCGTCTGCCGTAATGAAAATGGCCGCCGATAACTCAGCGGTCTGCCAAGTTATTTTATTTATTTATTTTTTTACTTATGTAGTGGCTCATTGAAACTGTTGTGTTCCGCGGCCGCGGATGGCCGCGGCTGCGATCCCCTACCTGACCCGCGACAGTGGGGCCACCGCGGCAGCATCGGGGAGGCCGCAGGAGTCCAGCCCCAGTCGCCCCTGCACACTGGCACGGACCTCCGCGGTGACTGCCGGGTTGAGAGGCGTCCCTGCTCCTCCCTCGTGGCGTCGGGCCGCTTTCCTCCGCGGCGGGAATCCAAGATGGCCGCCATGCTCCTAGGCGCGAGGCCGCGCCCTCTTACAGAATTTAAAGGGGCCTCGTCCCCCAAATTGACTTCACCTGTGCCTGATGGGCCAGGCACATGGAAGTATATAAGGAGACTGCCCACAGTCATTCCTCGACTTGGCAACTTCGTTGTTCGAGTCTGCTTGCTTCGGTGAGTTCTCCGGTTCCTCGAGTTCCTGATTCCTGGTTCCTGCTTCTTCACGATGATTCCTCGGAGTGTGACTTCGGACTGGCAAGTGGTGATTCTTCGGTGTGTGACTTCGGACTGGCTAGCGGTGATTCTTCGGTGTGTGACCTCGGACTGGCGAGCAGCGATCCTCTGGTACTCGACCTCGGACTTCTTCCGGACCACCCATCTTCAAGGGCCCAACTAAGTCCCAGCGGCCCGGGTCCCTACGGGCTCCTCCTGGGGGGACCACGGGCTTCCAGTGGCGAAGATCCAGTTGGCCCTTGCACCGACCTCACGCCTCCTCGACCTCTCAAAGGTCCACCTAAGTCCCAGCGGCCCAGGTCCCTACGGGCTCCTCCCAGGGGGACCGCGGGCTTCCAGTGGTGAAGATCCAGTTGGCTCTGCTCCTATGTCACACCTCTTCACCCTCTCAACCACCGTCTCAGCCTTCAACACCGAGGGGCCAGCCAGTCCCGTCTTCTCTTCCGCCTCGCCACCCAACGGGGGAACCTAGGAGCCATCTCCTAAGGTGTTTTATCCTCCCGTCGGTCCAAGGGTTCACAATCCTGATCATAACAAACTAAACTTTTTACCCTGGAAATTTACAAAACACTTAGACAGAAATCTCAAATAAAACGTTGCACCTATTTCAAGGGTCCTACTTTTTAGTGCCAAAAATTGTCTCTTACGGACCTGTCTAGGTCTTTTCTGCTTTTCTGTACTTCTTTTCAATGTGCTCAGCTATTAACGCCTGCTCCAGATAGGTGTTAATATCTGAGCGATAAATGTGCATCTGAGACGCACATTTATCTTTTTGCATTCGGACTGAATGAGTAATAGGCTTTCACATGCATTTGCGTGTGATGACCATTATCCCATTCACTCCGCGTCAGATGTGCGTTAAATAGGCGCTAATCCCCCTTTTGCATTATGGGGTGGATTAACGCCTATTTATCCCTCGTCCGAGTGCGGGTTATACAGTTCGCTAGGCTGAGCGCACTGTATTGCATCGGCCCTTGATCTGAAAAGGTGAGAATACTGGTTTCTGAGGAACTAGTCACTAGTTTGATTCCCACCCACTCCCCCTCCCCATTTCCTATCCACTCCAGGCTCTTTTTCAGTTAATTAGATACCCCCTGCCCCTCCAATTAGGAGGAAAATCTTGAAAATACAAGTCAGTCAGTGATCTTGCTAAACATACAATTAACCCTGATTTTAGTGATTGACTCATTTTAGTCTTATTGCTGGTCATTCATAGACTAACAAGAGTCATCTAGTTATCAAGTTAGACGGTAACTTTAAAACAAGCACACGGGCATTCATACTTGTGCGTATGGGCGTGCAAGCGAACATATGCTGGAATTTTAAATCATGCATGCAAGTACACATGTATGATTTAAAATATGCCTACCACACGTATGTGTGCCCCTAATTTTAAGCGGATACATCAGCAAGCGTAAATCGTTTATCTTCCTCCTGGGGTGGCACTTTTGGAACTCATATCCTATGTGGCATCATTGAAGGGTGTAAAGATTTGCACCAGCTGCCTCATCACTATCCAGTCATAATGCCCCAGGGAGCAATGCTCACCTATGTCTTTTTCCAGAAACAAATCATGCAGGGATATCTGCTGCTCCACTAACTTCGGCAGCATCGCAAAGGTGCAATTCCAGCAGTTGTAAACATCTTGAATCAGATGCTTGTGAAGCATCCCTAATAGTTCCTACTTCTCTTAGAGAAGCTGGCCTCTCTTCATGCTTCGATGGAAATGCCATGCTATTTTCTTGTACCATTCTTCGGGTCGTTCAGCAAGCAGAGTGTTGCTTACCTGTAACAGGTGTTCTCCCAGGACAGTGGGATGTTAGACCTCACAGATGGGTGACATCATCAGATGGAGCCCTGTCACGGAACACTTTTGTCAAAGTTTCTAGAACTTTTACTGGCACACTGAGCATGCCCAGCATGCCACTATCCCCATGGCGACACAGGGTCCCTCTTCAGTCTTGTTTCAAAGTAGAAAAAAATACGAGTGAAAAATAAAATAACAAAACGCAGGCAAACCCAACTTCAAGGGGTGGTGGGCGGGTTTCGTGAGGACTAACATCCTGCTGTCCTGGGAGAACACCTGTTACAGGTAAGCAACTCTGCTTTCTCCCAGGACAAGCAGGATGATAGTCCTCACAGATGGGTGAATACCAAGCTGCAGGCTGTTTCCGGAACACCCTAGGCCAACAGTACCCAATAACATGCAACAGGCACAACAACAGGGGTACTATTGGCAACAATGGGGACAGCCTGAACCTCATACTGGACCCTAGGTAGGGAGAGTTGGGTTCTCACACTGTAAACAGGTTACGGAGGACAGACTGGCCAAAGACGCTGTCCTGTTAACCGTCCTTATTCAGAAGTAATGGGCTGCGAAGGTGTGGAGGGAACTTCACACCGCGGCCTTGCAGATTTCAGCAATAGGGATTTGCCCGGAAGGGTGCCACTGACACTGCCATGGCCCTCACTGAGGGCGCTTTTACTCAGCCCTCGAGCAGAAGGCCTCCTTGCCGGTAGCAGAAAGCAATACAGTCCACCAACCAATTGGAGAGGGTCTGTTTGCCTACCGCAACTCCAAGTCTATTTTTATCAAAGGAGAAAAAGAGTTGGGTGGACTGCCTGTGGGCTGCGGTGCGCGCTAAATAAAAGATGAGAGCATGCTTGTAGTCCAAGGTATGCAGAGCCTGCTCACCTGGATGAGAGTGTGGTCATGGGAAAAAGGTGGGCAACACGATGGACTGATTCAGGTGGAAGTCAGTCACTACCTTAGGCAGGTACTTATGGTGAGTGCGCAGCACCACCCTGTCTTGGAAGAACCTCGTATAAGGTGGATAGGTCGCTAAGGCCTGCAGCTCACTGACTCTGCGAGCAGAAGTAACCGCCACTAGGAAGAGGACCTTCCAGGTGAGATGCTTGAACTTGGGCTCAAACGGAGACCGCATGAGTCATGCCAGCACTATGTTGAGGTCCCAGGCCACAACAGGAGGACGTAGTGGAGGCTTCAGTTGAAGCAAGCCTCTCATGAATCACCCCACTAAGGGCTGCACCAAGACTGGAGTGTCGCCCAATCCTCGGTGGTAGGCGGATTGAGGTAGTCTGAAGACCAGACTCCAAGACGCACCAGAGGTACTCCAAAAGTCTAGGAGTGGGGCAAGAGAAAGGATCAAGACCCTCCTGCATGCACTAGGAAGAGAACCTCATCCACGTTGCTTGGAATGACTTCTGCGAGGAAGGCTTACATGAAGCTACCAGGACTTGCGAGACATTATCAGAAAGGTCGAGGGATTGTAGTATTAGCCTTTCAACATCCAGGCCATTAGGGATAATGGCTTGAGGTTCGGATGGCATAGCCTGCCCAGATCCTGTGTGATGAGATTGGGTGATGTGCCCAGGCAAACGGGTTCCTGGATAGACAGGTTGCGGAGAATGGTGAACCAGACCTGACGTGGCCAATGCGGGGCTATGAGGATCATGGAGCCTCGGTCCTGCTGTAGCTTCATGAAAGTCTTGTCTATTAGCGGAATCAGAGGGTACGTATACAGGAGACCCACACTTCAGGAGTGGGCAAAGGCATCCACTGCTGGTCCCTTTCCTTGCTTGTGTAGGGAGAAGAATGGGTCCACCTTGTTCTGCGAGGATGCAAAAAGATCCATATTCAGCTGATCCCACTGGCGGAAGATCCTGTGCACTACACAGGGGTTCAGGGACCACTCGTGGGGCTGGAATGTCCGGCTGAGGCAGTCTGCTACCACATTCTCAGTCCCTGCTAGGTAGATGGCTCGCAGGATCATGGAACATGACAGGGCCCAGGCCTATATCTGCACCACCTCTTGGCAGAGGAGATATTATTTATTTATTTATTTATTTATGCATTTCTTATATACCGTGAGTGGGAACACATGATTCTATCTTTACGGTTTACAATATGGCTAAAAACAAGTAAGAAACATGAAATACAATAACATTAATAAAACAATAAGAATAATTAATTAGTTTAAACATAGTATTAAAAAGATAAAATAGATAAGAGCCTGTGCCCCCTTGTTTGTTCACGTAACACATGGCCACTTGGTTGTCCGTCTGGATCAAGATGACCCTGTTGGCAGGCAGTCCTGGAATGCGTAGAATGCGTATTGCCCGGTTCCAGGAAATGTATCTGGTATCTCGCTTCAGCTTTCAACCACAGGCCTTGCGTGCGGAGGCTGTTGACATGGGCTCCCCAGCCTAGGTTGGAGGCATCTGTGGTCAAGATCACCTGAGCTGCTGGGGGCTGAAAAGGAAGTCTCTTGCTGAAGTTGGACTCCTGTGCCTACCAGGCGAGGGAGAGCTGCAGTGGTTTGGTTATCTGAACCACTGCCAAGAGTTTCTTAGTGGCTTGGTGCCACTGAAACCACAGGGTCCATTGTGATACCCTCAAGGTCAGGCGAGCCACTGGGGTCACGTGCACTGACAATGCTATGTGACCCAGCAACTTTAGGATCAGGCGGGCTGAGGCTGTCTGCCGGCAATGGATGGATCTGGCCTGCTCAGCCAGGGTGGCTATGCGTTCCCTGGGAAGGAACGCCTTGCTCATTATGGTGTCCAAGTGTGCCCCGATGAAGTTCAGTCACTGGGACAGAGTCAGCTGGAATTTTGGGTAGTTCAAGAGGAAACCCAGTGATTGGAGGAGGCTCAACATCACGGTCAGGGACAGAAGAGCTCCATCTTTTGAAGAAATCTTGATGAGCCAATCGTCCAGATATGGGAACACATGCACCCTGTTCTGGCGCAAATGTACTCCCACCACTGCCAGGCACTTTTTGAAGACCTGGGGTGTGGAGGCTAGTCCGAAGGGGAGAACTGGTGGCCTACTACGAAGTGCAAATATTTGCGATGAGGTGGAAAAATGGCAATGTGTGCGTAGGCGTCTTGTAGATCCAGAGAGGAGAGCCAGTCCCCTTGATGAAGAAGCAGAAGTAGGGTACCCAAGGATACCATTCTGAACCGTTCTCTGCAGAGGAACCTGTTTAATTCCCGGAAGTCGAGGATAGGACAGAGGCCACCTGTCTCTTTGGGCTGAGAAAATACTGAGAGTAGAATCCCCGGCCTTGCTGAGTACTGGGGACCACTTCCATGGCTCTGGACCTCAGCAGGGCTGAGAGTTCTGACTTGAAAGTTGTTGCGTGTTCTAAGAGGCTCCACGCTGGAGAGGGTGGGGAGTCTAGAGGAACAGTGAGGAGATTTAGGCGGTAACCTCGTGCTACAATGGATAGTACCCATCGATTGGTGGTAATTGGGAACCAGTTGCTGACAAACTGGCAGAGTCGACCCGCCACAGTTGGGTTGGATGGTGTGGGCAAAGGGAATAGGCTTCTGCTATCTGTATGCCAGTCAAAAGCCAGCTGCAGGGCTAGGCTGAGGGGCGGACTGAGACCTAGGTGCTCTCTGTTGGCAAGGGTGGCCTTTTTGGGAGGACCGAGCTATACAAGCACAGGAGGATGGAGGGTAGTATCTCCGTTGCTTGTAAAACTGCCTCCTAGTATCCCTACAGGGCCCTCTACGGGTCGCTGAAGAGGGGTCAGAGGTGGTAGTGGATAACTAATGTAGTGTCTCATGGTGGTCCTTGAGTTGTGTCACTGTGCCCCGGATTTTGTCCCCAAACAGGTTGTCTCCTGTTTAGGGGAGGTAAGCTAGTTTTCTTGAACCTCTGGGTGAAGGTTGGAGGCTTTTAGCCAGGCCCAGCATTTGGCACTAATGCCTGCCGCTGAGACTCTTGACCTGTCTCAAAAACGTCATAGGCTGCTCTCACCTCATGTTTTCCGGCTTCGAGGCCCTCCAGAAATTGTTGTGGTAGGGTCTCAGTGAACTCCTCGACCTGTTTCCAGAGGTTCCTGTTGTACTGGTTCATGTACAACTGGTATGCTGCTATCCGAGCGATAAGCATGGATCCCTGGAAAACCCTCCGACCCAGGGCTCTAAGGCTCTATGGTCCTTTCCTGGAGGGGTGGAGGAGTCAAGGCGGGTCCTTTTAGCCTTTTTCTGGGCTGATTCAACTACCACTGACTGGTGTGGCAATTGGCTTTTTTTGGAAGCATAGAGCCTGTTGTACTAAATAGGTGGCATCCATCTTCCTGTTGACCGGAGCCACAGAACCTGGGTGTTCCAAAGCCAGTGAAGGAGGTCTAGAAGAACCTCATCCACCGGGTCTGCCATCATTTCCTTAGGAGCGTCCACAAATTGGAGGACCTTAAACATCTTGTGGTGGGCATCCTCTTCGGTTAAATGTTGGAAGGGAATGGTCTCTGCCCTCTCCCAGACAAAACTCAGAAAGGAGAGATCCTCCAGAGGTGAGTGCCTTCTCTTCTGGCAGGGAGGGCTCCAACAGAAGGTCCTCGGAGGCCTCCGAGGAATGTTCAGCAGAGGCGTCTTTCCATAGGTCATAAGGGGCTTTCTCTTCATCAGCAAACTGCCTGGGTTGAGGAGGGAGGCTGAAACCCAGAGTATGGGGCACAGGCACCGATGGTCAGTGAAGTGGAACAGACGGCAGTGGCACCGGCATCGTGGGCACCGGGACCTGCAATGGACGTTGGGGCACCAGGAGGCCTGATGGCTCGGGGACGGGATCTGGCATTGGCGGTACCATCCGTGGAGATGGGTGAGGAGCCGCATCTTCCTTCTCTGAGGAGCCCAAAATTGGGATTGAGATGGGGGGGGGGGGGGGGGGAGGCACCGGTGGTGGACAGAGCACCAAAGGGACCGCCGGCATGGGCTGCGTCGGTAAGGCACCGAGCAGCACGTCTAGCCTTTCCAGCAGAGGTGCCAAGATGGAAGGCGCCAGTTCCGATGCCGGTATGGGGGCCAGTGTCTGGTGGCTGGAGACCCCGAAGGGCATTTAGCACTACCTGTTGAACCACGAGGTCCTCTCTGAACAAGGGTGCGGACAAGACCGACCCTGGAGTAGGAGGCAGGCTGGGCATCACCAGAGCATCCACGGGGGTCTGCGGAGGCTCAATGCCCAGCACCAATATCTGTGGGGAACCCCCTGGGCTCCCGGGTCCAGAGAAGGATGGTGCTTCCTCTCCCCGGGGCATCTTTGGAGGGGGTTTGGCCGAGGCTGATGCCATTCCGGTGTCGGTGCCGGCACAGGACGGTGATAACCATCGGTGCCGGTGTCGATGCTTCCCACAGTGCTCAGCCCGATCTTTCTCTGGCGCTGAGGAAGATGATGCTGAAGTTTTCGAGTGTCCCGATGCCGGTGAGGAGCGATTTCCTGCTCCCTGATCCTCTTGGCGGGGTATCGAAGGTGAGGGTTCCGAGTCAGATTGATCCCCACAACTCTACATACCTGGTACTGGAGTCAATGGAGCAGATTGCTTGGAACCAAACAAGTGCTCCATCTTGTCCAGGAAGCGTGCTGGCCTTTGAGGGTCATCTGAGCACAGCTGGGATACTGACGTCATGGAAAGGCCCGAGACACAGGACACAAACGTCGTGTGGGTCCGTTATGGACATAGTCCGCAGACATTCAGGACATTTCCGAAAACCGGTCGCCATGATAAAAAAGGGTGGCATGCATTCGGTGGCCATTGGCCACCAGAAGGTAAACGCTCGAGAACCGACAGCAAAAAACGCAAAAATAGACTTACCGAGTGCCAGAGGATTGGTTCACGATGGGGGATCCCGGAGCGGGGAAAACCTGAAGAAAAAACTTTTTCCGTGAGGAAATTATGAAGAAAAAGCTCTCACAGAGCTCCACTAACCACGAGGCAACAGCTCCGCAGAAAAAAAGAGACTGAAGGGGGACCCCATGTGGCCACTGGGATAGTGGCATGCTGGGCATGCTCAGTGTGCCAATCAAAGTTCTAGAAACTTTGACAAAAGTGTTCCGTGACAGGGCTCCATCTGAAGATGTCACCCATCTGTGAGGACTACCAGCCTGCTTGTCCTGGGAGAAAGAGATTCCTATGGTTCTTGGGCCCCAGCTCCATGGTATCCCTCACTACCAAATGCAGCAGTTGTATGAAGCAATAGATACCAGGAACGCCCCCTTTTTCTATTGCCTTTGTCATATTTGCATCATTGTCTATCACAGTGAAACCTGCCTGCAGATTTCTGCCTCTCCAGTCTAGATGCCAACTCTCCAACATCATTCATATGGCTGATAGAAACTTATATGAGGTATGGGGCTATCTGTCAACTGGGTATGCAGAAAAACCCTCCTGTGCCATCCCTCCAACCCTGCTGTCTGCCCCAGCCCCAGTCCGATCCCATGAGTGTGCAGTCAGGGAGAGCTAAGCATTCATGGTGTTTGTTCTAGTCCAAGTATCACTGGTGAAATGCACACTATTCCCCTCTGCCTTAGCCAGCTGCTCCTGCATGTGACTATGGCACTGGTTGTACAGGGTAGGAATGACCTTCCTAGTGAAACTAGTTCTAGATGGCACTTTGTAATTGGGGCCAACACATGCAGCAGACACTTAAAGCCCACGTTCTACACTACCTGCAGGGGGCAGGTCATCAAGTACAATCATTTTCCTGACGCTCCTTATTAGTACTTTAGATGCTGCCTACCTCTTGTCCCAGCAACGTGCTATGGAACCGCACCCCATTTAATCTATGATGGATTGCCACTGCCGACACATTGCTGGTGATTATTGACTTGTCACCTGCCTGGTAGAAGGAGCCATGGAATCAGCTTGGGGAATATTCTTCCCATTTTCAGTCTCCTTCATCTGGCTTTTACTTTGAGTTGCAGAAGGGGTCCTCAGGCCACTACTGCCACTCTCCCCTGATGCCAGTGCTAGTGGGTGCTGCTTCTGCAGGTGATGCTGCATACCAGCATTTTCGTTAGATGCCCTACTTGCTTCCCTTGAATGATATCTTTGCTGCTGTGAATACACTGAGCAAAATATGGGTCTTCCCTCACTTTAAAGTGCCTCCAGGACAGGAATGTCTTGTGCAATCTCTTCTCTACATCTTTGGGGGCTGATGCTGGTACTGGAGTTGAGATTGAGGGTAGACCCTGAAGAAAAATGCCAGGGGCATCATTCATGCTCTCTACCTGCGCTGCCTCCTCTTCCTAGGTGTTGATCTCAACATCGTCAGTATCTTATCGCTCTCCCCCATCTCCTCAGTGGAGGCTAAGACACTACTGACTAAACTCTCCAAATTCTCTTCAGCTACTAGCTCTTTAATATCTGATTAGGAGAATGCCAGACAAGATTCATCCTCTAAATCAGTTGATAAAGATAGTGCCTTCTCTACCTCAGAAGCAGGAACTATATAGGAGCGTGCTGCTGGTTTTGGCTGTTGCACTTTTCCTGCCTCTGTTCGTGCACCTGCCTCTGTTCGTGTGCCTGCCCTGCCAGTTTTAGATGACTCTACCACCTTGTCATGCTGTTCAAAAAACAAGAGGGGGAGGACCAGTTGGCCTTGGCACATGCTCTCCAAATTTCAGTTTCTTCTGCCTTGAACTATCTTCTACTCCTGCCACTCTGCAGCTAAAAATATCTCCCTTTAGTTTTGGGCCAGGACTCCCTTTTTTTGCTGCTATACTGGGCTGCCTCTGCACCAATTCCTCTACTTGCACCAAGCTTGCAACATTCCTTCCTCTTTCTTTTCCTGACATAATGGAATTTGTTGAAGTACATTGTCTACTGGGGATTTAGCTATTAAAAGGAAATTTTTATTTATTGATATTATATACCCCCACTTACAGTACCACTCTACTGTATGTGTGGAGAACTGTCTGTCACACACAGATACAGTGTATCTGTGTGCACACACAGATACACAGATACAGTGTATCTGTGTGCACTCAGTGCTGACTGACAGTGACTCCTTTTCCAATCCCCACACAAAATAACTGTTAAACAAACAATCAAAATGTCTGGCAACCTCTTAAAACTGTTCCTTTCTTCAGTCTGCTCTTGTGTACTGTTCAATTCACTGTCCAAACAGAGACAAAAAAAAATCACTAGCACTTAAGCACCACTGTAATCATAATCAAAATCAGCAGTAGTGTCATTGCCTGTCTTTTTGACACAGTGAGTGAGATCAGTGCAGCACAGAGCAGATCAGAAACAGCCCTTTATCAGTACCAAATCCAAAAGTGTCTAAGCTTGTTTTAAAGCTTTGTAAGAGCTTCTACAAATGTGTCTTTCTCTGCCAAAAGCTAGAGAGGAAATACAGACTGATTCTTGCACATGCTCAGACTTTACAGTGAGAGTGGGTCAGTGTCACTTGTTCCAAATAGCAGCTACATGCTTTTTAAAATGTTGCTGCACTGTGATTTGTCCTCTCTGTGGTTTTGCTGCAAACTTATCCTGCCTCAGCTTTGTCAAGAATTTGAGATCACACAGGCAAGAGTTGGTTGATATAATTGCCAGTTGTTTTTTTGCTCAGCAGTACACTGCCATAGACATCAATAAACTATAGACTTGAATGGGAAACATAAACAGATGTGTTGAAGAGTTTTTGTTAAATTCATGGGACCCCTCCATTTGTTTTGAGAGTCCACAAATGAAACAAAAATAGACTCATTTATTGTGTTTTAACCATTTGTTTCAAACAAATGCTTATCTGTAACCCACCATAACCTTTACTTTACTGTGAGTCCCTAATAGTACCTACAATCTCATCTCCCTAAAAGGACTCAGAAACACTGCTGTCCAATCAGGGAGGTAGCCTAGAGTTACTTTACTCTGCTGGCAGGATCTGGGGGCATGTAGGGTGGACACAGTAAGAAAACTTGGGGAGCAGAGCTTCTAATGTCCACCCATCATGACAGGCCTGACTCTTTGTCCTAATCCACAGATATGATGAAGCTGACCTACCTTTAGCATCACTGTGTTGCAAGTTGTTCTGATTTTCTGTTCCATGAAGAATGCTGTACAGTTTTTTATCAGCTGCAAGAGAGAATATGGAGAATATCTTGCAAGTAGGCTTAAATATCTTTTTTCTCTGCATAAGAAAAATGCCATAGGTCTATAATCTCAAGATAATTGGCAATTTTTATGGCTGGAGAATTTTGCAGAATTGAGGCCATAAAAAGAAAGGCTTTTTAGTTGAGTTATTTATGTTGCACAGACCTTAAATCAGTTCCTGTTATGGGCTGTCAAAATATGCACTGTGGGGCGGATTTTTAAAGGGTT
The DNA here is from genome assembly GCF_901001135.1 of Rhinatrema bivittatum. Classification (NCBI taxonomy): domain Eukaryota; kingdom Metazoa; phylum Chordata; class Amphibia; order Gymnophiona; family Rhinatrematidae; genus Rhinatrema; species Rhinatrema bivittatum. The sequence goes on from NC_042616.1 coordinate 61,465,811, forward strand.
ACTCGCTTAATCCCGAGAATCCGCTCCTGCGTGCGCTGAGCCTATTTTGCATAAACGAGGCCGCTCCAATTTCAGAGCGGTCTCGGAGGGAACGGAGGAAGGCTGCGTGGCTTGGCACATGCAAGTTGCACAATTGTGCACCCCTTTGCACGCGCCGACCCTGGATTTTATAATATGCGTGCGGCTGTGCGTGCATATTATAAAATTGGGCGTAGATTTGTGCGCGCCGGGTTGCGCGCACAAATCTACGCCCGTGCATAACTCTTAATATCTGGCCCTTAATTACTAGCAGCTTAAAGAAAGATCTTTATTGAGATAAAGTATGAGGTATCCCAGCAGAGTGCGGAATTACCAGCAAAGCAATTCAGAAGCAGTCTCAGAGAGCATTGTTTACACAATAGATTAAATAGGCCACACCTTCAATCTACACACCAATGAAATTAGTTTGTTTGCATAAAATTTCCCTAATTGATTGGTTGAGGTTCTTGTAAGTCAAGTGATTTCTTGAAAATTTAGCTCAGAAGACAGGAATGAAACTTCATGTTGAACTTTGACATATGTTTTGACGTTTAGTATACATTCTAGCATTTCAACATATTCTGGCATATCAGCAACCTTGAATAATTTTATAAGTCTGATCAGGGCAATTTCACAGTGCAGTAATAGTTTTCTACTTAACTAGTCTGACCTTATAGGAGGGAACCTTTCAAAGCACCCCTATATCTTACCAAGAAGGACTTCTGTGTTGCGATGTAAGTACAGAATATCATCTAGTCTAAGGACATTTCTAAGCCATTTAAATGAACAGGAAGGAGAACTATGAAGAGTAATGAGTTTTATTTTGTTGCTCTGCCTATTCTCTGCTGTATGAACCTGTAAATTCATCATTTATTTCTGATTTTATTGCTTTCTATTGATTGCTGGAACTCCCAGAAACCACAATAAAAGTTTCTATTGTTTGAAAATATTTCTGGTGTGAGACTACTTACTTAAGTTCAAGGCATGCGTTCGAGTGTGTGGTCTACTGTTTCCAGATAACTTTAGACCTGATCTTGGAACAAGCTAGAGTTAGCTGAAAAAATTATTCTGCTAATTCCTAATATTGGAGTTAACCAGATAAGTTTTCAGCTAACTCATCCCAGCCCCAGCATGCCCCGGATAAGTGCCATAGATTTTCAAAAGTCAGCATTTAGTCAGATAACATGTGAGTTCTCCAGCTAAACTCCTTTGAATATTGGCCTCTCTGAGTTTTCTGATTCAAGGTTTTATATATGAAACAAGACAGTTGAACTGGAACCTGAAACATATAGTTTGAATCTTAAATCTGACTCTACATTTGAATGGATATGATAAGAAAAATGTTATACTGCCATTTAACACATCGTTTTTCGAAGATAAAAATTTCTGTTTAATCTGGATCACTCTTAATGCATCAGGATGTAACCTAACTTTAGAACTGAGAAAGACTTCAAGTAATCTTTGGAAGAAAGGTTTTATAGTTTAGTCTCTATCCAGTTCTAATATGAAGGTAATTGATAGGGTGCAATATTCAGATGGAGGGGGTGAATTTTCAAAGATGTAAATGGGGGAAATGCATATAAAATTGGCATATATTTGTGGAAGTAGCCTCCGTGGTTGGTAAGGGCAGGAGTGCACATGTAAGTTGAATTTTGAGGGCATTCAGGGTGGGGCTTGGAAGAATGCATACATTTACATATTTATAAACACAGTGTGTGCAAAACCACCAGTTGACCCAGACTTTCACCAGTTAACCCACACCCTCCACCATCTGCGCCAGACGTCCCCACCCAAAAGCTGCAGACAAAAGAGAAGTCAGATTTAATTTCTGTGACTTGATTAGCAGGTGTAAAAAGCACACACTACATTTATAAAATATATAAATACATGCATATTTCAAAACCCTGAATGCCTGCAAATTCCAAGAGATGGACCTCTGCCAGTAGCTAAGGCCTATTGTTTGCTTATGAAGTCTAAATTTGGATGTAAAGTCAGATGGTCTACAATCCATACTGAATTTTAAATTTAACTTTAGAGCCTCAGACCGTGATACCCATTAAACAGTTGTAACATATGCATGTAACAGCTCTGAGTTTATGTATGCAGGCAAGTATTTTGTATGTGCGCATCTTGTTTATGAAAATGCATGTGCACACACATCTTCCACTACTTGCTCCAGACCTCCCCATTTAGAAAATGCAGACAAAAGAGAAGTCAGATTTAAATTCTTCGACTTGATTAGCAGGTGTAAAAGCTTGCATGCATACATCAGCTAACTTTACAAAATACACGCCTGCATGCATAAACTCAGGGTTAGCACGTGCATATGTTACAATTATTTAATGTGTAAAATATATGCACATACTTTCATAAAACAGGTTTATAAATGATAAGGATCTATGTATTAAAAAATGTGGAAAAATGCAACATGCAGGTATAATTCTGATGCAGTGAAACCACAGTATTTTATAAACTATGCGTCTCACAATGTAATTTTAAAATAAAGTAAAAGAAGCAGTTGCTAGGTGTTGCATGTGCCGGCCGCGGCAGGCCCGCGGCCATGCCTTCTTACCCTCTTCTGCCTGTTCCATCGTCTGGCTCCACTTCCCTTGTGGCTGTGGGCCGCCGCCTTCGACCTCGGGCCACCCCGGTGCTCCTGTCTCCACGGCGGACATCTGTGCTCCGAGGTAGGCCTCCCCGCGTGGTCCACGGAGAGACGCCGCCGGCCCACGCCACGCTTCTCCCTAGGCGCGCGAGCATCTCCTTTCCTTTTAAAGGGGCCACAGCAGGAAAGCAACCCATGGCCCCGGATGATTATGTCACTGGGCTCTGGAATTAAAGGCCAGGCCCAGCCTCAGTTAGTTGCCTTTGCAACAGGTCTCCACGCTGGACGCGTACTTCGTTGCCTCCTCTGGTGATTTCCTCATGATCCTGGTTTCTGTTCCTTTTGTGTTCCTGATCCTGGTTTCGTTACTTTTCCTAGTTCCTGTGCCTTGTGTTTACTCAACTTGATTTACGGACTGACTTCTCCTGGACCCGACCTCTGCTTTGCCTGAAAACGTTACTGATCATCTCCTGGACCTGACCTTGCCTTGCCACTGCTTCTCACTTGCCACCTGCCCTGACTTCAGCCTGTTCTATGAAGCCCCTACAGTCTCTACTCTGGTCTTTCAGGCTTCGGCCTGCTCTTACCCGGGCGCCCCCTGTCTGATTCTCGTTCCTTTTGACGCCCAGGTCTCTGGGACTCTGCCTCATCCAGAACAGACTCTCCATTACTACTATTGCTGGCCCCTGGCTGACCTCCTCCTCATCTACCAGAAGACCTCGGATGGAGGCCCACCTAACTCCATCTGGCCCTGGCACCCAAGGGCTCAACCTGCAGGAACGAGGGCTGGTATTAGTGAAGCTCCAGCTGGCCTCCGTCAGTCAGCGATGGTGGGGACCCTTAGGGCCTCCCCTACGGGTAGCATCAACCCCACCTCTGCCCAAGGGTCCACCTCCTGTATCACACTAGGGTTAAAAGTTTGGGTGAAACATGAACATTATTTAAAAATACCATTTTGGAATCCCAGATAAATTGTGTTTCTTGCATTAGAAAAGGTGGAAGGAAGACCAATCAACTGCCAAGTTAATGATGAGGTAAATGAGCAGTTATAGCTAAAAAGGTATAGTTCAGAAAATGGAAAGCCAGAATAATGAAAATAATGAAAATAGGCAAACGTATAAGCACTGACAATTTAGAAGTAAAACCGTAGTTAGACAGACCAAGAGATACTTTGAGGTAAGCCTACTAGTGAGGCAATAAAACCTTTTTCAAGTACATTTGAAGTAAAAGCCTGTGAGGAAACCAGTTGGGCTGCTTGATGACCACAGAACTGAATGAATTATTTTCCTTGGTCTGTCAGAGGAGGATGTTAGTAACATGCCTGCACCTGAAACATTCTTTAATGGTGGAGATGCTTAGGAAATAAAACAAATAACTGTGACAATGGGGGATATAATAGATCAGATTGACAACCTAAAGAGTAACAATTCATCAGGACCAAATGGTATCCACCCCAGAGTTCTAGAAGAACTAAAACATGAAGACACTAACCTGTTACTATTAATCTGTAACCTATCATTTAAAACAGCCATGATTCCCGAAGATTGGAAGGTGGTAAATTTGAAACCAATTGTTAAAAAGGGCTCCAGGAGTGATCCGGGAAACTGTTTACTAGTGAGCCTGATGTTGGTGCCCAGCAAAATGGTAAATTCTCAAAATCACTGCCCATGTGGACAATGCATTAAAATCCACTGCATCATGGAGGTTAGAAAAAGCAAATAGAATGTTAGGAATGATATGAAAAAGAATGGGGAATAAAATGGAAAATATCATATCGCCTCTGTATCGTGCCATGGTGCGACTGCACCATGAGTGCCCTCCTGTGCAGTGCTGGTTGCCCCATCTCAAGAAAGACATAGCAGAACTAGAAAAGGTGCCATGCAGGGAGACAAAATTGATAAAGGGGATTGAACATTTCTCCTATGATGAGAGGCTACGCAGGCTAGGGGTCTTCAGCTTGGAAAAAGACGGCCGGGAGGGTACATGATTGAAGTTTCTAAAATCATGAGTGGGGTGGAATGGGTAAATAAAGGATTGGTTATTTACCCTTTGAAATAATATTAAAACAAGGGGAGGTATTCCATGAAACCTGTCACGCGTCCCATCCGCGCTCGGCCTGTGCTCAGGCCTGCTCACCTCACTAAATCCTCCACGGGTCCCGGGTCGTCCTCCCCTGCAGCAGCAGCGAGCACAGCCAGGCCTCGGCGTCCCCTGGCGGCGGTCGCCGGGCCTTCCACCTCCAGCCAGGCCTCACGGCGGGGTTCGGTGTCCTCTGTGGCGTCGGCCCCGCCCCTAGGCGCACACAGACTGCCCGGTCCCTTTAAGGGCCAGGGGAGGATCCCAGCTCCGCGGCGCGCCCTGATTGAACGCTGCATAAGAGGAAGTGCCTGCCTTCACTTCCTCGCCTTGGCAATCGGGTCGATCACGCTGTGATTTCTAGTTTGCCTCTGCGTTTCCAGTCTTTGTTCCAGTCTCGTTCCAGTCCTGTTCCTGCCCTGTTCCTGCATCCTCCTGTTCCTGTGTCTCCCCAGGTAGTACCTCTCAGACTGTCTTCTCGGTAATAACCTCTACCTGTTCTTGACTATGTTGATCGCCGCCTGGATTTGACCTTTGCCTGTTTCCTCGACCACGTCTGCATGCTGCCTGGTACCGACCTCTGACTGAACACTGACCACGTCTGCATGCTGCCTGGAACCGACCTCTGCCTGACCACTGACCACGTCTGCCTGCTGCCTGGAACCGACCTCTGCCTGACCACTGACCACGTCTGCCTGCTGCCTGGAACCTGACCTCTGACTGAACACTGACCACGTCTGCACGCTGCCTGGAACCGACCTCTGACTGAACACTGACCATGTCTGCATGCTGCCTGGAACCGACCTCTGACTGAACACTGACCACGTCTGCATGCTGCCTGGAACCGACCTCTGACTGAACACTGACCACGTCTGCATGCTGCCTGGAACCGACCTCTGACTGAACACTGACCACGTCTGCATGCTGCCTGGAACCGACCTCTGACTGAACACTGACCACGTCTGCACGCTGCCTGGAACCTGACCTCTGACTGAACACTGACCACGTCTGCCTGCTGCCTGGAACCGACCTCTGACTGAACACTGACCACGTCTGCACGCTGCCTGGAACCTGACCTCTGCCTGACCACTGACCACGTCTGCCTGCTGCCTGGAACCTGACCTCTGCTTTGGCTGTCTATGCTATCTTGACTCTGACCCTGATCCTTGCCATACATTCAGAGACTCTCTTCTGGCCTTCTCTGGCACCCCGGACTGCTAGCCTGAACATCGACTGCGCACCCTTGATCATGATGGGCACACCCCTGAACTTTCTCTCGAGGAGATCCTGCGAGGCCCACCTAAGACCAGGCGGCCCGGGTAACCAAGGGCTCAACCTGAGGGAACCTCGGGTTGCTATTGGTGAAGCTGCAGCTGGCCTCTGTCTCCTCTTGTGCTCCACTTCCTGGTGGCAGGCGCTCTCTGGATCCGACCAGGGAGCCTACCAATCCTGCACTAGGCCAAGGGTCCACCTCCCAGCGCAACAAAACCAACAACCAGCAAATTCAAAGCAGATTGTAGAAAGCACCTTTTCACTCCACCAGTATGAAACTGGAATCTGTTGCCAAAGGACATAATCCAGGCGATTAGGATTGCGGGGTTTAAAAGAGGTTTAGACAAGTTCCTGGAGGAAAAATCCATAACACATTATTAGCCAGGTAAATTAACAATAACTATTGCTATTCATGGGAGTGGAATCAGATCTACTTTATAGGATCTGGCAGGTATTTACAACCCAAATTGGCCACTGTCAGAGACAGGATGCTGGGCTTGATGGACCTTGGCCTGCACCAGCAATGAAATCCTTATGTTCTTTTTAAATGACCAATAGATGTCTGGTGAGACAAGGTTTTAACTTCTAAATCATCAGTCTCTTTTTTTCATTGGATTCAGATATGGAGCCTAACTTTCAAACCTATCCGCGGTACAGCATTTACGCACGTAAGTGGATGTGCAGAGATTAATACTAGTATATAAAATACTGCATATTCCTGCTATGGAAGTCTGCCTGTATGTTTCATTATGCACAAATATTTCCAATGCAGGGAAACGTATAGTTTATTAATTTATAAACATACTAACACATATTTTAAGTGTGTAAAAGTATATAATATGTACATGTAATAATCCCAATTTATGTACAGAGGCAGGTATTTTATAAAGAATGCACATATACCGTTTTGAAAATACCGGCATGCCTACTTAAGATCACGAGTTCACCTAATCCTCTGCCAGTTCATCCAGTCTTTTATAGGTTCATCTAGACCCTCTAGCACTTCAATCTAAAACCCAACCCCACCCAAAAACTGAAGACAACAGACAAGTCCGATTTCACTTGTGACAGTCAGAAGGTATAAAAGTATACAAATAAGCTCAGTAATGTAGCGCAAATATTTCTTACAAAATAGCAGATACCGCGCGCACTTCAAAACTATGTCCCGGGACACCCCTAGCACGCACTTTTTTCCCCTCAGTAAACTTTGAGCAAGAAACCACAATATGCACGCAATCTCAACGTTTATAAAATAGCATATATATATATATGAGTATATGCTACTAATACACCAAATCCCTTTGAAAAAGTACTCCTTAGTGCCAGGATCTGTTTTATATCTATAAAGCTTTCCATACCTAGTTTTAAGGTGATCTCAGCAAAAGGCTCACCCACATGTGGACTTCCAAAAACCAGAAAGTCCTTGATTGCAATCCTTCCTTATAGACACCAGGAAACTGGATGTCCTCAGTTGACTCCTTTCCAATTGTGGGTGCTGTTTGGTACATGTCAGTACCTCACCCTCCTTGGAATTCTTCACCCTACATCTATGACTGTACAGTTTTCTTACATTGAATCTTAGCTGCCGGGCATCTCAACATATTTCAAGCTTTCTCAGGTCATGTCTCAGTTAACTATTCCCTCTAGCAGATTTTAGTATTACCTGCAAAAACATAAACCTTACTTACTAACCCTTCCACAGTATCTTTTATTTATTCCTACATGTTTTAATTCATGATATTATGATGGTAAAATCTTTGGCTTTTCTTATGTACTGCAGTATAAATTATATTTACCCCATTCTCTTTGAAATCACATTCTTCCTTGCTTTCTAACTCTGACTTCTGGCACACAGTCTCTTTAATTCTGAACTTCACTTGCTGAGGTTCAAAAGCGTTAGCCTGAGAACAAATTGAATAAAATACATGGATTAACATTCAAAAATAAAAGTAACAAATGGCAATGAGTTAAAGTCAATCAACAGAGCAATACCCATTTTGTCCATCAGGCAGAGACATTGCAGTGAGAGCTGTAATGACAAGCATTAACCTCCATGTAATACTTGTATTCCTCAGAGCTCACAGACTCATAAATAGGCTTGCCAACTGGCCCCAGATTTTCAGGATAGGTTGATCCAGTCCTGGTTTTACACTCTTGCGCACTGAGACTTATTCTGATTTCCCTATTGCATTCCCTAAGAAAAGCAAGACAATAAGTACCTGTTTGCAGGGGGAATAAAACCAGGACTGGATCAACCTGACCTGAAAATCTGGAGCCAATTGGCAACCCTACCCATAAATGGCCCCTTGAACCATTCCCTCCTGTTTTAGTTAAGTGGCTGGAGCCCTGAGCATACAACTTCACTGGCTATCAGTACCCTGCAAGGCAAAACTTAAAACTCTGACCACCAAGGCCTTCAGAGGAAATGGGCTAGATTACTTGAAGAAGAGACTATCCTTCTATGCACCTTTCAGGCCTCTAAGATACTCCCAAATGGCCTCTCTAATTATACCTTGACCAAAGGAAATCAAGCGATTCGACACCCGCCAGTGAACCTTCTTGGGACCAGCGTCAGCCTATGGAACTCATTCCCAGAAGAGCTTTGCTTAACTCAGGACTTCCTCCACTTCAGAAAGCACGTGAAATCCTGGCTCTTCTGCCAGATCTTTAATGGGGGATGCCTGACTAGCCAGCTGTGCATACCCTGACTGAGAACTTACATCTATGGGGGTAATTTTATAAGTCATTTATGCATATAAAACCCAGTTTCATGCATGCCAGCGGCTATACTAAAATAGCCCATGGCTCTGCACATGTACTTTTACACAGACTGCAGAGAGGCATTCTGGGGGATGGGGGGGCGGGGGGGGGAATCTGGGGTGGAATTGAAATGCATTTGCATACTTTTTCATTTTAAAAAGTATATACATATGCACACAAATTATGCTGTCCAAAGAGGTTGTTTATGCACAGACTGGGCCAACTGAACATTTTCAAAGCGAACTTACGGAGGATGGTCCCCACTTAAGAGCAACTATTACATATCATTTTATCACGCTGAGAGCCTGGACACAAACGAATATTGCTCATTGATCAGCACTCCTGTAGGGTAAGGATAGCAATGATGATCACTTGAATAACACCTGCTGTTAGATTATGAAGTAACTAGTACACACACACACACACACAAGATTAAATAACAAGCACTTACCGATATGTTCTTAGAGTCATATTCAATGATCTTAAAGACAGAGCTTCCAGGAAGATTTTTGATGTAGAAGTCAATAGCCAATGTGATTAACTTTTCTTGGACTATCCCAGAATTCAGGGGAAGTGATGCCGAGTCAAGCAGTGTAGCTACACCAAGCGTCCACGCAACTTTCAACCAGCTCTCCATTCTTTATCCTTTCAGTTAAAACTACTCATTGATATAGTGTGAGTAAGCTCCTTTTATTTGTTTCCTGTTGTCACGTACTCAGGAAGATTTTTTTTTTCTTTCGTTCTAGTACCAAACCATTAATTAGTCTTGCAACATCTCAAATGGGAGGGTGCACAGCACAATAATTTCTTTCTACATCATGTCTTTTATATTAGTTACAATGATGGGAAAGGAAATGGTCTAGACTGCAGGTTTTATGGAACATGGGGATGACTTTTGTCATTCTTCTTGTCAGCTTTTCTTTTCAGTAAAGTACTTTCTCTGCCAAAGCAAATCTTTCCCGGGTTTTTCTGGCTTCTGCTACTTCCTTCTAATTTACTTACAAAATGGCTCCATTTTTTTTTTTTAGAAGCACAACAAAGAAAGTGAAAAGATTATCTAATAATATAGACATGAAAAATGCAAGAGAGAACCTGAAAATATGCTGTTTCAAGAAAGACCCAGCACTGATCTAGCAAATGAATATAGTGTATGTGTTGCGGAGGTAAACCCGAGGTGGAGTTGGCGCTACCCATGGGGAAACCCCCATGGGTCCCCACCATTGGGAGGCGGGGCCGAATGGGAAGCGGAGGCCGATTGGAGCTTCACCAATACCAGCCTTCGTTCCCCGCAGGTTGAGCCCTTGGGTGCCGGGGCTGGCTGGACTTAAGCAGGCCTCTGCGTGGATGATCCCGGAGAGAGTGCCTAAGGCAGGGTGCCAGGAAGCTGCGGAGATGCAGGGTCCGAAGGAGCAGAGTCGAAGACAAGGCCAGGTTCCAGAAGCCCCGACAGACAGAAGCAGGCGAGCGATTAGGAACAAGTTAAGTCCGGGCTTGTGAGTAGGCAGGTGCCTAAGAAAGGCCAAGTCCTAAGGCATCAGCTGAAGATGAGATCAGGTTTGAGCTGAAGTCGGGGCAGGCGGCTAAAGATAAGGTCATGTTCGAGCAAGGGTCAAAAGCCAAGGAATCCATCCAGAGAATAGTCAAGTACAAGCGAGGGTCAAAACCAAGGAATCTGTCCAAAGGGTAGCGGGAACAGGAAGCTGGAACTGGAAAACAAGGACTGGAATAGGAACAGGTACTGGAATAGGAACACAAACGAGGTAGCAACTTAGCACACGACAGGAAGCATGGAGACCTATTGCCAAGGCGAAGACTGAATGGCAGAGCCCACCATATATAGTAAGGCTGAGAAACGTCATCATCTGGGGACCGCGGGAAGGTTTCCCGCCGTGGCCCCTTTAAAGTCAGTGAAGGTAAGCACACGCGCGCCTAAGAAGGGCAGGCTTGAACCAGGAGATGGTGGCATCTCCCCTCGATGCAGCACGTGGGGAGACCCGACCGGGACTGGTAGAGGCTGTGGAGCTGCCGGAGGAGCCTGGGAGCATAGCAGAGAGCGAGTGCAAAGGCAACTGCCTACCGCTGCCAATGAGGAAGGGCCAGGTCCGGGACTCGGGCGTCGGGGGTGAGTGGAGCCGGCTGCAGGCCGGCCGCGGCCGGGAAATGCAACAGTATGGTAATGATTATGATCAAATTTATTTGTATGCTGCCCATATTCTGCGCAGCTCACAACAGGCATACAAAATAATAGCAAGTATTAATAAATATAGATAAAATGAGAAACATAATGCAAGACATAACCTAAGGAATAAAATCCTAAATGTATATTATTTTTATATTTATATTTATATTTCGCTTTTCAACACTTCAAAGTGGATTACATTCAGGTACTGTAGGTATTTCTTTATCCCCAGAGGGCTTAAAATCTAAGTTTATACCTGAGGCAATGGAGGGTAAAGTGACTTGCCCAAGGTCACAAGGAGTGGCAGTGTTTGAATCTAAAATGCAAACTTGAATCATCACAACTAAAATAAGTAGAGCAGGACAATTGCTGCATTTGCATCATCGCATAACAGGATAAAATAGCGCATGTGAGATGGTCAATAAATAAATGCATCATTAAATAAGTGATGAAGCAAAAATTACTTAAGCTAAAAATGACTTCTAATAATAGGCTTGCTCAAAAAATAAAGTTTTTAAATTGTTTCTTAAATGTTTTAAGACAAGTCACAGATTTCAACCCATCCAGAAAGCAGTTCCAAAGATCCGGGCCTGCCACTGAGAATGCAAATTTCCGAATATCACCTAAGTGAACCTGCTTGAATGTCGGCACCTCTAGAAAAACTTTATGAGAAGAATGCATGGATCTAGAGGGGGCAATAAGGCTTAATCATAGCTGGAATCCATGAGGTTGCTGGACAAGTTCTCAAATTGTGTACTGACCAAGCCATTTTAAATTTAATTCTAAATGAAATAAGAGGCCAATGCAAGCTTGCCAAGACGGGAGTTATATGTTCCTTAATTGGAAGACCAGATATGAGGTGGGTGGCCGCATTCTGTAAAAACTGCAGAGATTTGATAGCCCAAGCCAGAAGACCCAAAAATAGTATGTTGCAGTTGTTGCACACCTACGGGTTGGCCACTAAATTCCACTAAGACCCTGTATTGAAAACACTATCAATGAGCCTTCCATCCCTCACAGCCCCTCCCAACCTCACAGCCCCTCCAAACCTGTAGGATCTGGGTTAGATGCCTCAACCCTATTTAGCCCAACCATTTTAGAACTCTTTGGGATCAGTTTTAGGGAGCCTTGTGACAGTAAGGATGGTTTGGTTTTACATTTTGGTGAGGCCTCCCAGCTTCACCCTGGAGTTTCAGTTGGAAGTGATACCTCATTGTGCAGTCCTTCTTCTAATAGTTTACAGAAGAGAGAGATTTTTATGCCTGATTCCATTTTGGGGCAAAAACGCTTTCTCCAGTAGGACTGTAGACCTGTGACTCCACTCTGAACCCTAAGTGGGCAAGCACCAGTGATGGATCCTGCTGCTAGAGACAGTGATGACTGAAGATATATCCAGGTTACCATTTAGAAGTATTTTTTGGACCTGAACAGTGTGGGGAGATTTTTGGATCCCCTCTTCCCAATGGAATGCAGTGCTGGTATAGCCTGATCCCATTTGAATTTTTCCCCAAGAGAAGTCCCCAGAAATATCAAGTAAGGGTGAAAGAACAAGAGCGAGAGACCCCAACCAAATCTCTACCTATAGGACCAGGGCAGGCTGGGTATCCAGTAAGGAGATGGATTAAGGTAGCACTATTTTTGCTGTGAAGTTAGGGACTACTCCAATAGGATTCCCGGTTAGCTGCTGGGTGAACTTTGCACAAGTAAAATCACCACGGGAGATCTACCCAGACATCTGAAACAAAGGTCACCTACCTACAGAGAAAACCAGTCATGTAGCAACAGTCAGATGTAACTGCACTATTTATGGACAAATGGACTTATTATCAAATCAGTAAACTTTAACAGCCCAAGCCCGGTCCTGCCGATCTGTCCCTGCATCTCACCCATGGGATACATCTAAAGTCTACACACACCAGAAGTAAGACACCATGGTCTGGGCCATAAGCTAGGGCTTCTTCCCATAAAAAGAATACTTCCAGGATTAAGAGTTAAACATCAAGACCTCCTGCTGTGTAACTTTACTTCTGCAATGGATGCCGTGTATGTTAAAATTTAAAGAAATCTAGGCAGATGTGTGGGGCTTTAAGGGTCAGAGCTAACTGTGGGGAGTGAAGGCTATCAAACCAAGGAGTGCTGGAGGCCCAATCTCTTAACTGGGTGAACTGGGAATAAACTGGGTAAAACTGGAAATGGTGTCAGCACATGCCTGTTTTTAAAATCCCTCGATTTAAATGGTAGAAGCTGGATTTGTGCACACATGGGTGGACTCAGGGATCGGGGAACCCTGTATTTGGGATGCCCAGGGATCGGGAAGACCTACCCCTGAAGTGGTGGTGACCATAGGGATGTGCAGGGGAAAATATTTCATTTTCATTTTCAGGAGTTTTTTCCCCATGAATTTTGGTTCATAGAATCATTTGACTGGTGTGAAAAAACAAATCAATTAAAAATCCACCAAACAGCCAAAAAATGAAAATTAAGCCTCCCGGTGCCTCCCAGCCACCCACATGCCAACTTGAAAAATACGGGGGCCAGGATTCCCCCCAGCCCTTACTTACCTGGACCAGAGGAGATCTGCCGGCAAGGCCTAGGTCCAGGCCGATTCCTTGGCCTTACGTAGGTCAATGCGACTTAAGCCTACATAAGGCGGATGGCTCAGCCTTGTCCGTAGCTCAGATCCTGATGCCTGGATCTTGGCCTAGGCCAGAGCACAGACTTAGGCCCAACGCAGTGACCCAGTCAAGAGGCTGGCTCTCAACACTGGGGTCTTGGCCCAGATTCAGGTCTGATGCCACAACCCAGCCCGGAGGCTGAGTCTCGATGCCAGGGCTGAGGCCTAGGCCAGAGCACAGACTCAGGCCCGATGTCACAACTCGGCCTTGAGAGCAGGTCCCAATTCCAGGGCCTCAGCAAATACCCAAACCTGATGCCTCGACCTGGCCTTCCTTCCTCTTTGTAGCAAAGAGAGCTGCTTGCTTCAAGGGGATTCCTCCCATCGGGGATCCAGAAAGAAGAAATAAAGAGACTGTGTAAGAACCAGCAGATCTGCTAACCACGAGTAAAGGAAATCAAAGCTCACTGTGGATACCCATCCAGTGTTTCACAACCCTGGGGAGAGAGATTTACTCCGTGTACCATAGCCTCTTTAACATTTTTATCAGATTGGAAGGGGTTTTTGACCAGTCTAAAAAAATCCTGCCCTTTTGGAAATTCCAGTTTTCCTAATCTAAGAGAGTGGATGTTTCCCCGACCCTCATATGTGAATCCTGCACAGACAGAGAGAAGACATTGTTAAGTAAACAAAATAATTCTGTGGCGCTGCAGTTTGAGTTATTGTTCCGCTCATCACCGCTGTTGTTTGAACAGTAAAGACTTTAATTTTGGAAACTGAAACAATGACTCCAGTGGCTTTATTTGAGCACACAGAAAGAGAAGTCGCCCCTCTTCCAGAGATAACCAGGAGGAAGTTAGCCACCCCTGCACTGACACCCGAAAGGGCACCTTTCTTCTCCCAGCCAAAAGGATTCACACCCCGGGGAAGAGGCATCAGACAAGAGTTTGTCAGGGTTCTTGCACCAAAGATCTTATAAATACTTTTATGGCCCCACCTGTGCTGGACCTCAGCCTAGGTGTTTTCCCATGTAACCCCAGGGTGGGGTTACATGGGAAAACACTAAGATGTGGGCACACCTTTTATAATTACATAATTGCTACAATTCCATAGTGATTCCCTGGCAGGCAGCATCCTCTCAACTATTACACTGGAGGTTCCTTTGTGCAGCACAGAGATTCATGTGATAACCTGCAAAAGGAACAAAAAGCAAGACGGATAGGTTTTGGGAAGCCATCCCAAGATAAGCAAAAGCAGAGCGAGGAGCAGGACAAATTCCTGGAGAAAAAGTCCATAAACCATTATTAGGATGGACTTGGGGAAATGAACTGCTTATCCCTGGGATAAGCAAAATGGAATTTATTGACCTCTTGGGATTCTGCCAGATACTTGTGACTTGGATTTTCCATTATTGGAAACAGGATACTGGGCTTGATGGCCCTTAGGTCTGACCCAGTATGGCAAATCTTATGTTCAGCTCTTGAAAAACTCACAAATCGCATCCAAGCCAAGTCGTGCAGGAAAATCCCAGAGAAAAGACAAAGAATTCTGGCATGGTGGGGTTCATTTCCATAGAGTGCATCTGTAATTGAAGGAGAAAAAGAAAATGTATCTCAGGACTGACAGATCTCCGGAGATCTGATATATGAGAGTTACAGGAAATGCCCCCCCCAAATTGCTACATAATTGCTGCAGCATTTTTGAAAAATCAGCCAAAGACTTTGCAAATTCTTTCTGCATAATCTTGAAAAATCCACTGCAGGAAAGTGGGGGATCTGATTATTGGTACTAATCTGAGCCACTTACTTGTAGGGGGTGGGGTGAGAGGGGATAGAAATAAATGAAAATAGAATGGAGTTGGAGAACCCTCTTAAAGGAAGAGTTACTGGTATGTAGTCCGCTGGTGCCCACGTCATATAGAAAAATATGACATTCTGGGTTGGTTTCACAATGGTAGGGGTTTCTGAACTTGGGTCTTTGGGTTTATTAAGGAAAGGAGATGTAGCCACCTCCATATAATAAAAACTGCAGACCCATCCAGCTTTAACAGCAAAAGCCTTCTCAAAACCCAATCCTTGTTTATTTTGCAGGTGTTTTTTGTTTTTTTTTTTAACACACTCATGCTATGGAAGTTTCACCAATACGTCCCTAGGATGATTAATGATGGATGAATCTGTGAAGGAGAATACAGTTCCCACATTATGGATTTCTTGGAGAGATGATCTAGATGTAACCATGACATTTTCATGTCATGATTTTGTTTTTAGGTTATGACACAAATCATTATACAGCAGAGAGGAAACTACTCTGTATCTGTTGTGAATATATTGAATGGCACTGATTAAGCATGAGGTGGCATCTCTGTAATTATGTGTGCCACTCTACTGGTATCTCTTTTTATGTAACACTTGAGTGTTTATGGGATTGGCTTAGGCATGACAGCTTTTTGTTTCATTTTGTCAGAGCTCTTATACAGTGGGTGGATTGCACAGAAACTGTGAATATGATGTTTATTGACATCAAGGTCCTAGTTTATAATCACAGTCCCATGCACTACTATAAATATTATAGAAATAATGTTTTTAATTGCCTCTACAGATAACTTAATTTCAAATTCTCTCTTCGCTTGTTTTATCAATGTTTTACACTTGACAATGCTTATGCTTTTTCCCATTTTCTTCAGATGAATCCTTCTTCCAGTTTTTGAAGGATGTTTTTTTGGCTAAAATAGCTTCTTTCACCTCACCTTTTAACCATGCTGGTAATCGTTTTGCCTTCCGTCCACCTTTCTTAATGTGTGGAATACATCTGGAATGAACATCTAGTATTGTATTTTTAAACCATGCCTGTTGATCACTTTTAACCTTTGCAGCTGTACCTTTCAGTTTTTTTCTAACTATTTTCCTCAATTTATCAAAGTTTCCCTTTTGAAAATTTAGTGTTAGAGCCGTAGATTTACTTATTGTCTCCCTTCCGGTTATTAGTTTAAATTTGATCATGTTATGATTAGGGATGTGAATCGTTTTTCAACGATTAAAATTATCGTCCGATAATGTTTATATCGTCTTAAATCGTTATAGAACACGATACAATAGAAATTCTAACGATTTATCGTTAAAAATCGTTAAATCGTGTTAGTGCGCACTAAATCGAGTTAGTGCGCACTAACTCCCCGTTAGTGCGCACTAACTCGATTTAGTGCGCACTAACTGAAAATGATACAAATAAACACTTTCCAGGTCACTGAAGGTCAGTTAGGAATGAATATGTGTTCCTATTGGCTGGCTGCCCTCTTATCTATTGATGTTACCAAGGTTACCACTGAGGTGATGGTTGGGGGGATGGGAAATGGAACTGGAAACTAACGAACACCAACAGAAAATGAAACAAAGTGTTCACACTTCCCAGGTCAGTAAAGGTCACGTAGGAATGAATATGTATGTATGTATTCCTATTGGCTGGCTGTGCTCTTATCTATTGATGTTACCAATATGGTTGGGGGGATGTGAAATGGAAACAGTTGGAAGCTTGACAAAAAAAGTAATGTAATGATCAGCACTCACGTGACTAGAACTTGTTTGTTTATTATTTTTGTTAGCAGGCACCTGAAATGCTAGTGCATGTTGAATTTGCCAATCACTGTGCATTTTAGAAAGGTGGTCCTGGCTGGAACTGTACACAGTTCAAATATATGTAATTGATTGTTGGTAAGTGTATTTTTTAAGTAGCCACACTGGCACCAGTATGTTTACTTTTCCTCCTACTTAACTCACTAGCTCAGCTTTGTAAGAAGGGCTTCTCTGCTTGTGTGTTGTTTTTGTTTGGTGTGAGGAGAGCAGAAACATCAGATCTTTATTCAATCTACTACAGTCATCTCTTACAGTGCCCTATCCCTATTAATACCAGGAGTGTTGTGATCTTCCTGCACACAGTGCCCTAACCCTGATACCAGTCTGAGACAGCTCCCTCCCTGCATTACTAGTGAGAGGCTGACTTCACAGACAGGGGGGAGCTGCCTGACCCTCACTCCTGACTTCCCCCATGTCCCAGCTAGTGAATGGTGTGTGGGTGAGGGGGGGGGGGGGGGAGGATGGTGAAGTCTGAGACAGCTCCCTCCCTGCATTACTAGTGAGAGGCTGGCTTCACAGACAGGGGGGAGCTGCCTGACCCTCACTCCTGACTTCCCCCATGTCCCAGCTAGTGAATGGTGTGTGGGTGAGGGGGGGGGGGGCGGATGGTGAAGTCTGAGACAGCTCCCTCCCTGCATTACTAGTGAGAGGCTGGCTTCACAGACAGGGGAGAGCTGCCTGACCCTCACTCCTGACTTCCCCCATGTCCCAGCTAGTGAATGGTGTGTGGGTGAGGGGGGGGGGGAGGATGGTGAAGTCTGAGACAGCTCCCTCCCTGCATTACTAGTGAGAGGCTGGCTTCGCAGACAGGGGGGAGCTGCCTGACCCTCACTCCTGACTTCCCCCATGTCCCAGATAGTGAATGGTGTGTGGGTGAGGGGGGGGGGGGAGGATGGTGAAGTCTGAGACAGCTCCCTCCCTGCATTACTAGTGAGAGGCTGGCTTCACAGACAGGGGGGAGCTGCCTGACTCTCACTCCTGACTTCCCCCATGTCCCAGCTAGTGAATGGTGTGTGGGTGAGGGGGGGGGGGGGGGAGGATGGTGAAGTCTGAGACAGCTCCCTCCCTGCATTACTAGTGAGAGGCTGGCTTCACAGACAGGGGGGAGCTGCCTGTCCCTCACTCCTGACTTCCCCCATGTCCCAGCTAGTGAATGGTGTGGGGGTGAGGGGGGGGGGGGGTGGATGGTGAAGTCTGAGACAGCTCCCTCCCTGCATTACTAGTGAGAGGCTGGCTTCACAGACAGGGGGGAGCTGCCTGACCCTCACTCCTGACTTCCCCCATGTCCCAGCTAGTGAATGGTGTGTGGGTAAGGGGGGGGGGGAGGATGGTGAAGTCTGAGACAGCTCCCTCCCTGCATTACTAGTGAGAGGCTGGCTTCACAGACAGGGGGGAGCTGCCTGACCCTCACTCCTCCGGGGTATTGTGATCTTCCTGCACACAGTGCCCTATCCCTGATACCAGGGGTGTTGTGATCTTCCTGCATGCAGTGCCCTATCCCTATTAATACCAGGAGTGTTGTGATCTTCCTGCATGCAGTGCCCTATCCCTATTAATACCAGGAGTGTTGTGATCTTCCTGCACGCAGTGCCCTATCCCTGATATCGGGATGTGTGCAAGAAGATCACAACACCCCCGGTATCAGGAATAGGGCACTGTGTGCAGGAAGATCACAACACCCCCAGTATCAGGAATAGGGCACTGTGTGCAGGAAGATCACAACACCCCTGGTATTAGGGATAGGGCACTGTGTGCAGGAAGATCACAACACTCCTGGTATTAATAGGGATAGGGCACTGTGTGCAGGAAGATCACAATACCCCTGGTATCAGGGTTAGGGCACAAGTTCTAGTCACATTGACTGATCACATTACTTGTTTTGTCAAGCTACCAACTGTTTCCATTTCCCATCCCCCATATACTGTCAGTAGGAAACTTGGTAACATGAATAAATAAGAGGGCAGCCAATAGGAATACATATTCATTCCTAAACTGACCTTAACTGACCTGAAAAGTGTCAAATTGTATCATTTTCAGTTAGTGCGCACTAACTCCCAGTTAGTGCGCACTAACTCCCGTTAGTGCACACTAACTCGAGTTAGTGCGCACTAATCGGAAAAAAACGATTTTTAACGATTTTTTAACTAAAAAATCGTGCCTAAGACGATTTTCTTGCCCTGCCACACGATTTCTATCGTTAAGACGATATGGAAAACGATTCACATCCCTAGTTATGATCATTGTTGCCAAGTGGCCCCAGCACATTACCACTCGCACGAAATCCTGCGTTCCACTAAGAATTAAATCTAAAATAGCTCCCTCTCTCATTGGTTCCTGAACAAATTGCTCCATGAAGCAATCATTTATTACATCCAAGAACTTTATGTCTCTAGCATGTCCTGATATTACGTTTTCTCAGTCAATTTTGGAGTAATTGAAATCTCCCATTACTTCACTGCCAAATTGGTTAGCTTCCCTGATTTCTCTTAGCATTTCATCATCTGATGACCATTTTGTCCAGGTGGACAGCAATATACTCCTATCACTATACCCTTATCCAACACACATGGGATTTCTACCCATATAGATTCTACTGAACATTTAGACTCTTGTATAAACTTTATCCTGTTGGACTCTATACCCTCCCAGACAGAAAGTGCCACACCCCCACCAAGTTGATCCTCCCTATCATTGTGATATAATTTGTACCCTGATATAGTACTGTCCCATTGGTTATCTTCCTCTCACGAGGTCTCTGTGACAGTGGCGTAGCCACGGGTGGGCCTGGGTGGGCAGCTGCCCACCCAATTTAGACCCAGGCCCACCCAACTGACACCAGAACTGCAAGGCTGTCGCGGGATCCCATCCCCGCGACAGTGAAGAGGAGAACCCATGCTTGGCGCGCCATCACGGCACACGTGGGGAAGCGGTCCTACAACCATATGGCCGACCGATCTTCCTGTTTGCGGGGGGAGGGGGGGAGCAGAAGCGCCGCGCACAGTTTCCACTTCCTCCCCCAGAGCAGGAAGATCAGCTGCCTCTCCTGCTGCCACTGGCCTCCTGCTATCTTCGGGCCCTATGGCCGACCGATCTTCCTGTTTGCGGGGGGAGGGGGGGAGCGGAAGCGCCGCGCACAGTTTCCACTTCCTCCCCCAGAGCAGGAAGATCAGCTGGCCTCTCCTGCTGCCACTGGCCTCCTGCTATCTTCGGGCCCTATGGCCGACCGATCTTCCTGTTTGCGGGGGGAGGGGGGGAGCGGAAGCGCCGCGCACAGTTTCCGCTTCCTCCCCCCAGAGCAGGAAGATCAGCTGCCTCTCCTGCTGCCACTGGCCTCCTGCGTACAGCCGACCGATCTTCCTGTTGGGGGGGGGGGGGAGAAGAGCGGAAGCGCCGCGCACAGCTTCCGCTCCCCCCCCCCAGCAGGAAGATCGATCGGCCGTATGGCTCGAAGATAGCAGGAGGCCAGTGGCAGCAGGAGAGGCCAGCTGATCTTCCTGCTCTGGGGGGAGGAAGCGGAAACTGTGCGTGGCGCTTCCGCTCTCCTCCTCCCCCCCCCCCCAAACAGGAAGATCGGTCGGCCATACGGCCCGAAGATAGCAGGAGGCCAGTGGCAGCAGGAGAGGCCAGCTGATCTTCCTGCTCTGGGGGGAGGAAGCGGAAACTGCACAGGCTTGAATGTGTATGTGAGGATGAGAATGGGAGCCTTGTTGTGTGTGTGTGGGTGAAAATCGGACCCTGGGTGTGTATGGGAGTGAGAATGGAGTCTTGAATGTGTGTGGGTGATAATGGAAGCTTGAATATGTGGGTGAGGATGGAAGCTTGAATGTGTGTTATATGTAAACCGGCATGATATGATCTTATCATGAATGCCGGTATAGAAAAACCTTAAATAAATAAATAAATAAATAAATAAATAAATATATGGGTGAGGATGGAAGCTTGAATGTGTGTATATATGGGTGAGAATGGGAGCCTGGGTTTGTGTGTGTGGGTGAGAATGGAAGCTTGAATATGTGGGTGAGGATGGAAGCTTGAATGTGTATATATATGGGTGAGAATGGGAGCCTGGGTTTGTGTGTGTGGGTGAGAATGGAAGCTTGAATATATGTGGGTAAGAATGGGTGCTTGAAAGTGTGTATGTGTGGGTGAGAATGGGACCTTAAATGTGTGTATGTGTGGGTGAGAATGGGTTTGTGTGTGTGGATGAGAATGGGTGCCTGGATGTGTGTCTGTGTGTGCATAAGAATATAAGCCTGGGGAGGGGTGAGAAAGTGAGAGCTTGTATGTGTGTCTGCAGAGAATGTGAGCTGGGGGGGGGGGGGGGGGGGAGAGCATATGAGAGTGAGAGCCTGAGTGTGTGAGGGAGTCTGTGAGAGAAAGCATTTATGTATATATGTGTGTGTGTGTGTGGAAGGGAAGAAGACAGTAGTAGAAAAGACACTGAAGAGGAATTAGGAAATGAGTGACAAGGGAAAAAATGGGAAAGAGAGACCAGGACCAACTGATTAGAAAAATACAAAGATCAGACAACAAAGGTAAAAAAAAAAAAAATATATATATATATATAGAGAGAGAGAGAGAGATGTTAGCAATTTAAATATGACTCAAAAAAGAACGTAAATAATTTCCAACAAAAACCAAATCAGCAATAGGAAAGGAAATGTCAATCTGTATGCCGTTTCCCAATTAAGTTGGTTAATAATTTTTTAGTTTTCTATTTTTTTATTTTTTATATATATATATCTATATCTAGCCGCATCAGCAAGCCTGTCGGCGTGTACTTTCTTATGATATTTCAAACGAAAGCCGCCCGGACTTCTAATCATTTGCGGCAGTCCTTGATATTCTTTTGTTATATAGTTATTACTAAAGCTTTTCATTAAATCATTAATAAATTCACAAATGTGCAGTAATCTATTCCAACACAGTTCACTCCTCGTAGAGCATGTTTTCTCAAAACGCAGTGTGTTGACAAAGTCAGATCTTAGTTCAAGAGTAGCTCAACAACCGGCCGAAGTTTTGCAGCTTATGCTGCTTCATCAGGAGCTTGAAATATAAAACTTTGTCAAGCGGCATTTAACTCTGTTGAAAAATGATAGACATAGTAATTTAAATATTTAAAATTCGATAAATAAACCACTTATCTGGGATCAGCGGAAGCTCAAACCTTCAAAACAGGACGACCTCGTCTCATGACATCTTGAAATGAACAGAGACCATTTTGACCACAGATGCAGATATTTAAGTGAGAGCTGAACCAATCAGGAACGCATCCGTCAGCGTCAGGGGTGGCGTCACTATCAAGTTAGTTCTGAACAAGACTTATGTGACGTCAGTATCAAGCTAGCGTTCACAAAAAAACATTAAGTTCTATTTCTGAATTCAGACCCTTTGGATGTAGAGGATGTAGCAATTTAAATATGTCATCTTTGGGAATGTGCATTCTTATATTTTTGTATTTTGCTCTTTCTTAAGTATTCCACTGTTCAGACATTTTAGTTTCTCAGGCTTTCTATTTTGGCTTTATCTACATGTTTCTAATTTATAGTCTCTTATTTCTATATTAGGTAAGGGTCGGTCTCAGTTTTGCCTGTTTGTGACAGAAATGAGTATTTCTAGCATATAGTTTCTCTGTAGTAGTAGTCCAGCCTGTTCTGTTATTCCCGTAGGTGATGTATTAATGTTCTAGGGCCTGGTGTAGTATTTGCATTGCTGCTTTTTCATAAGGTTGCTGTTTGAATCCTGAGAGTCAGTGCTGTGATTGTTTGGCAAGGTTCCAGATGCCTCTTTCTTTGCAAGAGTTTGTTACTTCACAAAATAGCAGTGGAGGGTTATTTTTTGCTGAGATTACACCAGAATTTGAATTTTTCATGTTACTTGTAATGTGAATTGCCCTAGCTCTGCGCTGCACCTGTTCTGATGATTAATTATATTTTATTGTATTTATGAAGATTTCTGGGTTTCTGCAAAGATGGTTCATGAAAGAATACATTAATTTTTGTTTTATTATATGATTGGATTTGATTGTTTTCTATACTTGAAATAATTGAAGTAAATTATTTTAAAGTTTCATACATGACACATAATGGCTGTTGCAAACTACTTAGAAAGCCATTCTAGGGTGCAGTATATGGCATTATTTATCAGTAAGAAAACAACTAGTAGACCTGCATGCCTTGTGCCCACCTATGTTAACCTTGTGCCCACCCAAAAAATCAATTCTGGCTACGCCACTGCTCTGTGATGCCAATTATGTCAGTCTCATCATTTACTGCTATATACTCTAACTCTCCCATCTTACTTCTTAGACTTCTGACATTGGCATACAGACATTTCAAAGTGTGTTTTTTGTTTGTATTAACAACCTACTTTTTAGTTGATAAGGATAATTTGGAAATCTTTAGCTCAGGTGATTTTTTATGTATAGGCACATGGACTACGTTTGATTTTATTGGAACCTCTCTGTTGGGATGCCCTAACTCTCCTGTTTCATTAGTATCCTTCAAGGATACATTCCTCCGAACCATGCACTGCTGAGGGACTGTCGACTTTCCCCCTTGTTCTAGTTTAAAAGCTGCTCTATTTCCTTTTTAAAAGTGCCAGCTGCTTGGTTCCACACTGGTTAAGGTGGAGCCCATCCTTTCAGAAAAGTCTCCTCCTTCCCCAAATGTTTCCCCAATTCCTTACAAAACTGAATCCCTCTTCTCTGCACCATTGTCTCATCCATACATTGAAACTCTGGAGCTCTGCCTGCCTCTGGGGACCTGCACGTGGAACAGGAAGCATTTCAAAGAATGCCACCCTGGAGGTTCTGGATTTCAGCTTTCTATCTAAAATCCTAAATTTGACTTCCAGAACCTCTCCCACATTTTCCTATGTTGTTGGTGCCCACATGTACCATGACAGCTAGCAGTGGACAGTATGTGTTTTACCCTATTCACCACACATGTATAGGATTCAGCACATAATAAAACATCATTGGAGAGTGTTGGGGTTGTATCCACAATTTCAGGAATTGTTTGTACTAACTAGAGGAGAGAATATCATGGATATGGTTGTCCACTCTGAGTATGTAGAGAGAGAGAATCTATCTGATGTTTAACTGGAAGAAATGGGTCATCATTCCTGTGGAGGTTGTTCTGTATGTCTTCAGTCATTTGATGGCAGTGTATTGCTATTAGAGAAATGTCTAACTATATTAAGAGCATTTACAACATATGCAATTCAACGAGTAGTATACATTTTATGATTTACTTGTCCTTTAATATACATTGGTAAGACCATATGATGATTACGGACATGGATGATCGAATAGTACAGAATAGAAGCACCATTAGTTACACATTGTTTGGATAGAGGACATTCTTTTGCTGATTTTACTTTTGCAATACTTGAGAAGACTGGGGACAGCAAATATTGGGGAGATGTTGATTCAGTATTAAATTGGAAAGAACAGCGCTGGATATCTACTAATGGGTAAATTTTCCAAGACGCGCGTGGGTATCCATGTGCACGACAAATTTATCACATGTGCACGTCGCTCACGCATATTATAAAATCCAATACCCGCACGCTCATGTGCGCCCGATTTTATATTGGCACGCGCATGTGCACGCGGGTGCCAACTTGCGCATGCAAGGGGGAGAACTTTTGTAGAAATGCACAACAATGGGACAGGGCCTACCCCAGTTCCCTCCCAGTCCACTCCTATAAAGGAGCCCCTGCCTCCAGCCTGCCCCTTTTATAAAAAAGACCAGAAAAACCATCCAATCCTGGGGCCTTGTGCGGCTTAAGGTTAGAGATAGCATCCGAAATTTCCCCTCTGGTGATAGGCTTGTCCAAAATTTTTGACTGTTCTTCACTCAAGGTTGGCATCTTTATCCCTTGCAAATATGCATCAATTTCCCCTACCGGTATGGACTTTTCTGCGGTATACAATTCCTTATAGAATTGGGCAAATCTGGCCTGTATGCCTGTGTTATCCAGGAGATAATTACCCCCAGGCCCCTTTATTTTTAATATAGTGCTCTGCGCTCTTTGCTGCTTTAACTGCCTGGCCAGCAGCCTGCCCAGTCTATTGCCCTCCAAAAAATGGAAGCCTCTAGTTCTATCTAACTTGTCCATTATTTCCCCATCCAATATATAAAGTAACTCATTACGCTTCTTATCCAGGTCCCTAAGGGTACGCCACCCCCCATATTTTTTATGTTTTTTTCTCCAGAGAATCAATATCTTTAATCAAGATCAGGCGGGCCTTCCTGGTTTCTTTCAGACGTGCTGCGGCCATGGCAATAAGCTTCCCTCTAATGACTGCCTTAAAGCAATCCCACAAAGTTCCACATTGTTATTAAGAGAAAAATATTCTTCAATCTCTGCCCGCAAGATATCACAGATCTGGGCATCCATGAGCAGAGTATTATTTAGTCTCCAATATTTAATCCCTGGCTCATCCTGTAAAATACAAAAGGAACTCTGGATAATCGCGTGATCAGACCATGTGATATTTCCTATCTTGGATTCTTGACGCCCCGCATACCATAATTTACTACCTAGCCACATATCTATTCGGGAGTAAGTCCCATGAACTCTGGAAAAAAATGAATAGTCTCTTACTTTTGGATGCTGTAAGCGCCATATATCCACCAGACCCCCGTGTTCCATCAGGATTTTTAACCTCGCTCTATGCCCTTTAGTCCCGCCCCCAGGCCAATTACTGTGATCCATCTGGGGCTGTAAAATGGTATTGAAATCACCCCCCCATTAGTAACGGACCTTGGATAAAATCGCTCAAGGATTGTTCTAACTGAATAAAAAATGCGCCCTGATTCTGGTTAGGTGCATATATATTAAGTAGTGTCACAAGTACATTATCAATTTTAGCCACCAGGGTGAGGTATCTACCCTTCCTATCTCTCCTGCTATCTATAATTTCCACTCTTAACTCTTTAGCAAACAAAATGCTTACCCCGCATGTCTTTTTTTCCTCACAATTAGAAACGAAGAAGATCTGCGGATAGGCCTTATTTCTTAACAACCGCTCATCTTTTCTCAAAAGATGAGTTTCTTGTACAAAGATGACAGATGCCTTATACGCCTTCGCGTCTTTAAATAATAATTGGCGTTTCCTAGGATGGTTTAGGCCTTTGACATTAAGAGATACAATACGCAAATTAGCCATCTTCTCTATGGGCCAGGTCACCATTGTTTGAGCCCCTACCCCTCTCCGGAGAATCCAACTTTACAACCCAAACTGAAACCCCATTTTTATACACCAGACAATTTTCTCAAAAACCCCCAATCCCTTCCCCTTCCCCCCATCCACCAACAGTGAGGTATCCATCCTCACCCTAATTACAGTGGAGGAATGACATCATCCCGTTTAGCTTAATAGCAGAAACTATATTACCCATTCAACTTTTCCAGATCTTATACTTGAAATGCCCCCCCCCCCCCCATGCCTATATATAAGCCCCATACATGTGCCTAACATCATTCTGTACACATTGTCAACCTACAACAGAGAGAACTGGTCTACCCCTCTACTTTTGCACAGAAACAAAGCCAACCCTAGGGGAATAATGAAACACTCAACCCCCTCATTTCAAAAAACCTCCATCCACGTCTAAACACTAGAGACTATTCATCCCTCCTTCTGTCCAATTCCTCCTTTGTTGCTGTCGTGTCGTCGCAGGCGTTTTCCCCCTTTTCCAATACGTTGCCATCTGGGTGCAAGTCCAGCCCCTGTTTGCTGAGTCTCGGCTGCCTGTAGTTTCACTTCAATTCCATGCTGGCATAAGAATTTCTCCGCTCCTTCTGTTGTTTTCGCCACACACGCGGTCCCACTTATGGTGAACATTAAGCCAAATGGGTAGAGCCACCTATAGCGCACATTCTCTGCTCGCAGCGTGTCAGTGGTATTTTTCATCGCCCTGCGTTTTTGCAGTGTGACTGCCGACAGATCATTAAATATTTGGATCGCCGCCCCATGCCACATGATGTTTCCAATAGAGCGTGCCTTAGCCATTATCTGCTCCTTGATAGCAAAACTATGAAGGCATGCAATTACATCCCTAGGCTTATTGTTTAGAGGCTTACCCAAGGCCTTATGCACCCGGTCAATGTTAATCGCCTGCCCATAGGGTGTCGAAGACTCAGTACTGAGCACTGCTTTGCAGATATCTTGTACCAGCCTCACATAATCGGTGGTCTCTTCCATCTCCGGGATTCCTCGAATAGGGATATTACAGCGCTGCTGTCTATTTTCCAAATCTTCAACTTTAGTAATCAGTTCATCTGTGGCTTGTTGGATGGCGCTGATCTCTTTAGTCTGTTGCGAAATGGCTGCTGCCTGCTCGTCTGTACTCTGTTCCACCACGTGCATCCTCTCACCCAGCTCCTCCACCTCGATGCGAAGAGCGCCCATGTTTTCTTTGATTTCCTGCTTCAAGGTCTGTATTATTTCTTTTTTTATCTCTTGAAGCCACACTTTCAGTTCGTGTCTCGTGGGGCTTGGCTCGTCAGTCGGCACATTCTGGGCCGCCGCCTCCGACGCGGACCCCTGCGCCATGTTGCCTTCTTCCCCCAATGTCGGCATGCTCGGATGCGCTGCGTTCCCACTATATGAGAACTTCGATAAATCAATTGTGCGCCGGCGAGTTGACATCCGAATCACCTATTCAAAGGCTCAATTAGAGGGTGTCCGGGGGCGATTTCGCTGACTTTTTTGCTTTTAAAAGCAACAGCTACACGGAGCTGTAAGCTTAGGCGTCCATTCACTGGGGCTGACGTCACTTCCTATCCAGCCTGCCCCTTTTAAAAAAAACTCAGCACTTTCGCTCATAGCGGGAGATATGCGCGTGGCTGGGCTGCTCTGAAAATGCACTCAGTGGGCCAGATTTTCGAACCTACGCGTGGGCATAGATTTGTGCACGCAAACCGGCGCGCATAAATCTACGCCTGATTTTATAACATGCGCGCGCAGCCATGCGCATGTTATAAAATCCGGGGTCGGCGCGTGCAAGGGGGTGCACGCTTGTGCACCTTGCGTGCGCCGAGCCCTAGGGGAGCCCCGATGTCTTTCCCCGTTGCCTCCGAGGCCACTCCGAACTCAGAATGGCCTCAGAGGGAACTTTCCTTTCACCCCCCCCCCCCCCACCTTTATTATTTAAGTTGCACCTGCTTCCAGGCAGGCGTAGGTTGCACGTGCCGGCCAAGTGCTGGCGCGCGATCCACCGGCCTAGCAGGCCTTCGGAGGCCTCTGGCCACGCCCCCGCCCCACCCTGGACCACCCCGCCCCACCCCTTTTTTCAAGCCCCGGGACATACACGCATCCCAGTGCTTGCAGGCGTCGCCGAGCCTATGCAAAATAGGCTCGGCGCGCGCAGGAGGGGTTTAAAAGGGTTACGCGCGTAACCCTTTTCAAATCCACCCCAGTGTGCGCCCGGCCACATGTATATCTCCTGGGATTGGCGCATGCCAGCATTTAAAAATGGACACCTTTGGGTACTGTTCAACCTTTTGGCCTCAACAAGGAGATAGAATGGGGCATGTGTCAGTAGTATGGTGGATATGAATAAAAATTTAGAGAGGGTGGTTTAAAAGTGCAACTAATGACACAGTGGTTGATGTTGAGTGACATAGGTTTATGTCTACAACTTGATTTGCAGTGACCATGCATGTAAAATTAGTATGTTTGGACAGCTCGGTTTGAGCTTTTTGCCATTTTTGAGAGGGCTGGCAGCGTTAGATAAGGTAAGGTGCCCAGTATTATTGTGAATATGTGCAGTTCAAGAGAATTTGTCCCATATGTGATATTTTGTTAGTCTTTTAAATTTGTGTTTGTTTTATTGCAGAACGGTAATCCCTGAAGCAGGTGGCTTTACCCGCTAAAACATGAGCTCATGTCAGGTGAATCAATTTTATAGAGAATTTAGAGATAGCAGGATACTGTGATCATTTCTAAATTAGAGATAAATAAAAATGTCCTTCAGTTGAAAGTTTTAAAATAACAATGATAAAATTAGTGCATGTATGTTAAGAGGATTTCCCCAACAGAAGTGTCAAATGAATGACAACCTGAGTGTTTACTGCTGATCCTGCTGGGGGCCCATAGTGTGGCGAGAGGCATTGGATGTAAATCTAAACAGCACTAAAACATTTCTGATGCCGTCTTTTGCAATTTATTTATTTACGTCATTTATAGCCCACTGATCCACCAAACTCGGTGAATAATAGAGATGTGAATCGTGTCCTCGATCGTCTTAACGATCGATTTCGGCTGGGAGGGGGAGGGAATCGTATTGTTGCCGTTTGGGGGGGTAAAATATCGTGAAAAATCGTAAAATCGTGAGCCGGCACATTAAAACCCCCTAAAACCCACCCCGACCCTTTAAATTAAATCTCCCACCCTCCCGAAACCCCCCCAAATGACTTAAATAACCTGGGTGTCCAGCGGCGGTCCGGAACGGGCTCCTGCTATTGAATCTTGTTGTCTTCAGCCGGCGCCATTTTCCAAAATGGCGCCGAAAAATGGCGGCGGCCATAGACCAACACGATTCCACGGCAGGAGGTCCTTCCGGACCCCCGCTGGACTTTTGGCAAGTCTTGTGGGGGTCAGGAGGCCCCCCCAAGCTGGCCAAAAGTTCCTGGAGGTCCAGCGGGGGTCAGGGAGCGATTTCCCGCCGCGAATCGTTTTCCGTACGGAAAATGGCGCCGGCAGGAGATTGACTGCAGGAGGTCGTTCAGCGAGGCGCCGGAACCCTCGCTGAACGACCTCCTGCAGTCGATCTCCTGCCGGCGCCATTTTCCGTACGGAAAACGATTCGCGGCGGGAAATCGCTCCCTGACCCCCGCTGGACCTCCAGGAACTTTTGGCCAGCTTGGGGGGGGCCTCCTGACCCCCACAAGACTTGCCAAAAGTCCAGCGGGGGTCCGGAAGGACCTCCTGCCGTGGAATCGTGTTGGTCTATGGCCGCCGCCATTTTTCGGCGCCATTTTGGAAAATGGCGCCGGCTGAAGACAACAAGATTCAATAGCAGGAGCCCGTTCCGGACCGCTGCCGTTCCGGACCACCGCTGGACACCCAGGTTATTTAAGTCATTTGGGGGGGGTTTGGGAGGGTGGAGGATTTAATTTAAAGGGTCGGGGGTGGGTTTTAGGGGGTTTTAGTGTGCCGGCTCACGATTCTAACGATTTATAACGATAAATCGTTAGAATCTCTATTGTATTGTGTTCCATAACGGTTTAAGACGATATTAAAATTATCGGACGATAATTTTAATCGTCGAAAAACGATTCACATCCCTAGTGAATAACAATTTCACATACAAAGTAAAAACAACCTTACAAAATATTCATCCCCTGTGCTTTTGACCTCCAAATGGTGAATATATGAGGCTTTTCAGGTTTTTACAAAAAGCAATTTTACAAGGAGATATTTGGGGTAGCTGAAAAGAGATTTGTTTGTGGTTCAAAAAATATATCATGACAAGAAGATAGCGATGCTAGAGAAGTTAGGGAAGTCCCCCATTCTGCCGATGGATCATTCCACAGGAGGTTATTCACCCACATATTTTTTTTTAATTTATTTATTTATTTATTTAAAACATTTCTATACCGTTTTTTCAGTGATGTTACTGTTCAAAGCGGTTTACAATGATAACAAATAGGAGAATAATTATATAAAAATAGTAAAATAAAAAAACCAACATTAAAACAAGAAGATACAATAAGTGAGAATAAAAATACAAAGGGGGTCATTATCAATGATATAACTTGTAAAAATAAAAGAAAAATTGGCAACTACTTTATAAAAACTCAAAGAACAGAAGATCATATAAAAGTAATAAACATTTATATAAATAAGAAAACACTAAATATACAATGCTCTTCTAGTATTGTTATTTCAACTGGGATTTATCATATCTTTAAAGGCTATTTGAAATAAATGAGTTTTTAGTGCCTTTTTAAATTCTTTTGCGTTATGTATTTGCCTTAGGGGGTTCGGTAGAGCGTTCCAGAGTGTGGGACCTAAAGTATGCAACTATAATACAGTAAAAAATATGTACAAAAAATTATACATATATATATATATATATAACCCAAATACTGTGTGAGTTGAAGATTTGTGTCATGGCTGATGAAGATGTTATACAAATAATGGTTGTGTATTATGGCAGCAAATGAATTGATGTAATAACACAGTAGTACGATTTAACATTCGATATAATTACTCAATAACATGTTATTTCTTGAATTCTACTTCAATTTTAATTAGCAAACATTCCAATTATAATAAAGACAAATTGTACATATATCAATTACTTATATTAATTACTTTCCTTAAATATTCCCATGTACCATTTCTACTAAGATTTTTTTTCATTTGTATATTAAAATCTTCCAATCAGTAATAAGTATCAGATCAACATTAACATCAATTTTCTTCCATAATATTTCTAAAGAAAACGTGTTTGCTTCTTCCTTAGTATTCAATTCTATACTTCTATCATGTTCTAGTTCTTTCTGAATGAAAGTCTTTGCAGTGGTATTAACTTGTAGTTCACTGTAAACATACTCTTATTTTTCGTTTTGCGGCTTGATGCCACCTCCATCAACAGCTCCTGCATCACTTCCACAGACCTCCTGATCCAAGCGATCCCTCTCCTCCTCTTTCACTTTCCTTGCAGTCATGATGGCTCCTCCTCCTGTAGTTTCAACGGCACCTTCTCATTTTACAATCACGGCCTCTTGTGGTGAGGAGGTCTGTGCCTGTTTTCTGTTTTATTTTTTAAGTCATGGTTCCCTCCTGTAGCAGATAAACAAAGGCAGTGTAGCTCCATGTCAGCTAGGCCTCTCCCTCTCTCTCTGAATTTCGCAGCAGGCCCTGAAACAGATCCTCGACTAACCGACCATGCATTTCCTGTTGCCAGTGAGTTTGTCGCTGCCTGGCCCACTGCAGCTGAACCAGAGAGAAACAGGGCGGGAGGAGAAGATTTTTCTTTTTTTAATATATTTTGTTTTGGGGGGCCATAATACCACACCCCAGTATAATCAAATCAGAGGCAGAGTGGGCTGAGAGAAGACCAGGCAGAAACAGTGGTACAACAGCACAGCAAGGAACTGAGCTAGGAGGTAGGCAGAAACCTAGGCGTGGGCAGAGCAGCAGAAGCAAGATGTCAGGGGCAAGGGGAGAGAAGGTTTTCTTTTCTTTTTCTTGAAATGTTTTTGTTTTCATGCCACAGCAACAGAATATAACCAAGACAGAAGCAGGGAGGGCGGAGCAGGCAAGGCAGCAATAGTGGTACAACAGTACAGCAAGGAGCTGAGCTAAGATAGAGGCAGGGCTCGAGTAGAGGGCCTGGCAGCAGTGGCAAGAGTGGCAACTGGCAACAAGGCACTGAAGGTAAAAACTGTGGGCATTGATTCACTGTAGTTGTGCACTCAGTCCTCCTGGCACTCACATGGAAATTCAGTGAAAATTGACAGAGATTTGTTTTAATGAAGACCAATGAAATGCTGGGCCACCTTGGCCAGGTCTAGAAAGACTGTGGCCTTGCATGCCCAGCATGTCAATGGATCTATAACCATGTGGTCAATGGGCTCTGCAAGAAAGCATGTGACAGAAATTTATGTTTAGGTCTTCTTTGCAGAGGAAATAATCTCCTTTACTGCCAGCCACTGTAGCTATGGCCTGTCAGGCCTGCACTGGTCATGAAGGGTGATTGATAAAGGTGGGTAAGGAAATGATAGCTAACATGGTGCTGCTCATACTGACAGTCATATGTGGGTGACCACACTTTCCTGCACTACATCTCCACTGCCACTTTGCCTCTGTTGGTTCCATTCCCACACCCTAGTCACCAGCATCTCCTCCCAGTATACTAGACTGTTGCACTGGAGGGTGATACTCCCTTTCACCCATGAGTCACACATCATGGCTAGCTGGGTCAGGGGTTTGAGTCTACCTTGCAGCAAGGTGTCCATAAATAGAAATATCTCTGGTACAAGTCCCTGTTGTCACGCTCTCCTCCTCCAGAGGGGAAGAGTTAGCAATCTGCTGTCGCTCACCCCACCAGGAGGGCAGAGTTAGCAATTTGTACTGCCTTTCTCCTGAAAGGGGGAGGAGTAGCAATCTGTCATGATCTGCTCCTCCAGAGGGGAGGAGTTAGCTATCTGTAATGTGTACCCTGCCCGGAGGGCAGAGATGGTAATCTGTTAGCGAACTGCTGTAAGATGCTCCTGTAAGGAAAGGAGGTAGCAATCTGTTATGGACCAACTCCCCAGAGAAGAGGAGTTGGTAATCTGTGCAATGATACTCTTCTGAGGAGAGGAGCTAACAATAGGTATTTGTACTTCGCTACAGAGATAGCAATCTATCATGCACCCGCTATGGAGTAGCAATCTCTTATATATTCCTCTTAAGGAATATCTCTTATATATTCCTTAAGCCTTTTAACTAACCTGTAAGCTAGATGTTTTATTAACCTGAAAGCTAGATGTTTCTTAACACGTAGCTAGAAGTCTCTTAGTCCTTTTCTTAATGAACCTGTAAGCTAGACGTTCTTAATGTATTGTTATGCATTCCTTTAACTTGCCCTCTAGATTGTGAACGCTTTTCACCCGGTATTCATCAGTTATTTCAGTTTCCCGGTAATTATTGTTCGTACCCAAAGTGTATTTGAAGTGAAATCATGTATAGCTTTATGTTTCTTATTTTACTATTTAACTATTTTATTGTATTACATGTTCCTTGTATTCGCTCCCAGGCGACAGTTCAGTTTCTATGTAAACCGGTGCGATATGTATGCTATAAAGGAACATCAGTATATAAAAGTTAAAAATAAATAAATAAATATATAGGCTGCTGGCAAGTCCCATAGAAAGAGAAGGTAGCTATCTATATAATACTTCTGTAAGTGGTGTTAGTGGTCTGTAGTGGTTGGCTCCCACAGAGTGGTAGAAGTGTATGGAATAACCACGTGGAGGAAATGGTCTGGGCCGATGGCAGATGACAGTGCCCCCAGGAGGAGATCCTGAGAGGAACCACCGGCTAGGCTAGAATATGAGACAAATACAAATAGTTCTTTATTAGACTGGAAGCTGGACCACCAGTGGTGGCAGTAGTGAGTCGATGTGGCCGGCAGGGCTGAAGTCCTTCTAATACTGGAATGTAATCTCTGGGTCGCTGAGCTATAGAGGGAGAGACTAGAAGCAGTGAGTAGACCTGGATACGAGATGGTACACTCACAATAGTAGATGTCTGCAATGGTCTCTATGGCACAGATAGTCTTCAGTATATTCAGGAACAGGAGCCGTAGGTGAACATTGGTTCCCACAAACAGTCTGTAATAAGAACTCACAATAGCTGTATATGAAATGGCTTCTAGAGTAGAAGAGAGTCTCTAAAAGATTCTAGGAACATGGGCCCTCGTGGAGTGAGTGACGGTTCCTATCTGCAATCTTGCCAATATAACTCTCGATCTCCATACCTGCGATAACGTCTGGACAGAAGGGAGTCTTCAGAGTTATAGGAATGTAGGCCCTCGTGGAGCGAGTACCGATTCCTATCTACACTAGAACTCACTGTGTTCACGTCTGTGATAGCCTCCAGGCAATAAGGAGTCTTCTGAGTATTCAGGGACGTAGGCCCTCGAGGAGCGAGTACTGGATCCCATCTTGGCAATCTGAAATCAAGAAGAGAGAGCGGAGCCCCCATGAAGCAGGTACTCCTGGTAAGTTTGAAAAGGCCGAGCAGTGGGGAAGGATTCCCCTTGCTGACTTGGATCGTTGTTGCAAGTATCGTGGACTGCCGAAGCAAGTCTTGTTGGAGTTCCTTGCTAACTCGTTAGAGGTTGGCAAAGACCTTTTAAAGTGGAATTGGATGACATCACTACGGGGGGACGCCCCCAACGTTCGCTTCCTTGCTGGTACAAAGTCTGGAGCGCGCGCGCCCTTACGTCATCAGGAACATGGCGGATCCGTAGCATCAAGCCAGCCCGGGGACACCGGGACCAAGAGGCAGGGAGAAGCCGCGGCTGCATCTGTCCGTCAGAGCCGAAGGGAGTCGCTCCCAAGGTAGAGAGGGTGGAGCGAGGGGCAAGAAGAGGCACAAACGCAACACCTGTTCCTGAATGAAGTCCTTTTATTGAAATTTATCAGATCATTAGCCAATTGCAAGGCATTCAAGAGGACCTTGTGAGACTGAGGAATTGGGCTTTTAAATGGTAGATGAAATTTAATGTGGACAAATACAAAGTAATGCATATAGGGAAGAATAATCCAAAACTATAGGTCCCTGATGCTGGGTTCCATATTAGCATCACTACCCAAGAATAGGTTTTTGGAATCATTATGGATAATACTTTGAAATCCTCAGCCCAGTATGTGGTGGCTGTCAAAAAAGCAAACAGAATGCACATTTTATTAGGAAAATAATGGAAAACAAAACAGAGGGTATCATAATGCATCTGCATTGATCCATGGTATGACTGAACCTTGAATATTGTATTCAGTTCTGGACATCCCCTTTCAAAAAAGATACAGTGAAACTGAAAATGTACAGAAAAGGATAACCAAAATGATTAAGGGGATGAAACAGCTCACCTATGAGTGAGGCTAAACATATTAGGACTTTTCAGCCTGGACAAGAGACGGCTGAGAGGCAAGCTTCAGGAAGTTACCAGACACAGTGTATCCACTCTCCCCATTATTGTTTATCCTAACCTTAGAGCCTCTGGCTATAAAATTAAAGGTCACAATGATTTTCAGTGAATGAAGATTGGTAAACAAGAAGTAAAAATGTGCATGTTTGCAGATGATATCTTATTGATTATGGGAAATGCAAAGGAAGAAGACCCAGAGATAGTGAAAATGTTTTGACAGTATGACACTTTTGCAGCCTTAATGATTAGTTTTGATAAGTCAGAGGCTATGCTGCTAGAAAGCACATACCATCTGTGAGGTAGAGATAAAGCAATCCATATGGATTACAGCTCCCCCATGAGGGCTATGTTGGTAGCTTCTTACTACTATAAGAAGGGAAAATCTCGAGAGAGCGTGTGGATTTTTAGTTAGACTTCTGAGCAGGCAGGATGTTGCTGTTCCTGCTCTTATTTTGTTTTGTTTTTTTCTTGCTTTTGGGAGAGAACTCTTTGGGTCTTATGAATTTAGGTCTAGGTATGGAAAAAAAGAGGGGTGCCTCTTTTCCCAGTTTTAAGGAATATTATTTTCTTTTGGTCTTGTTTGTTATTTTTGTTGAAGGAAGCTTTTGTCTACTCTTCATTCTTTTTGTTTAGATTTTGAAGATTGTTGTTGTTTTTTTTTTAATTTTTACCAGCCACTTAGATTCCTCTTTGTTAAAGGAAGTTAGTTTCCATCAAATAAAGAACAGGTTTTTTTTTTAAAGAGGAGATTCTCATCCAGAGAGATCCAGTGACCCCTCAGAGATCATAATAACATAGTAATGATGGCAACAAAAAAAAAGACCAAATTGTCCATCTAGTCTGCCCAGCAAGCTTCCCCACGTAGCAACTGCCACTCTGTGCAGGCTATCCCCACGTTTCACTTAACGGTAGTACCTGCCACTCCGTGCAGTTATCCCAAGAAAATTAGAAAGAAAGGAGAAGCAATCCGATGTTACCCACTACAGTAACATCAGGATATTCAGCAAGGAATTTGGATAATAAGAAGTAAGATGCCTGTTCATGACATCTGAATCAAGGTGTGAGAAAAGGGATTTTAAATTATGCCAGCTAGACAAATTCAAGTATCAGGTCCTTCAATTTTGTAAAGAAACTCCAAATCTGCCTCTGAATTGGGATGGGATATGGAAACAAAAGATCAGATTAACTGATCAGTATAAGGTCACAGATTTATAGGAAGAGGATTATGTAATGGACTGTATTGCACAAGGACTTGGACATTGTCATTTACTTCACTTTAAAATCAATTATCAGTAATGTTATGGTGGAATCACATTCATCATCCAGTGTAATTACTGTACATGTTATAGACTGTTAAAACAGCATCTAGGACCTTCAAGAAAAGTCTCCAACCCATCAGGGAATCCTGGAAAGTAAGGATTTATGGATGTTATAGGAAGCGTGAACAGAGTAAGCCAGTGAAATTGGAGGTGGCCTTCCATTCAATAGGTCCATCGCTCCCTGCCTATTAATAGGCTGACCAATAGCACCCCGCTTCATGCTCCCCCCACCCCCCCACAGGCTTCCTCCATGTGTAATCTTTGGCACCTGGACTCTTTCCACCTCCCACAAACACCAAAGCATCCCCCGATGTGCTTTGAGGCCGGTGAGGCTGTGACAAAGTCCCGCCCCCAACCCGTGCCCTGCAGCGCCGTGGGGTGGTGGGAGGGCTGCTCTCTCGTTCTCTGTCATCCCCTACCCCCGAACTCCTTCTGAGCTCTTGCTACTTCTCCCATTCTCATCAGCTCCCGGCATAGTTGTAAATCAGCTGGGAGCACTATTGGCCACTTGATCCCCTCCCCTTGAGCTGGCTGCAGCACACCTGCCCAGTTGCAAGGCCCCTGCATCAAACGACTGGGCCTCCTATGTTTTCTGTTGAGTTGCGAGAGAAACAGATGCAAGAGGATTATCTGAGAGCTGCTGACAGAAAATGATGGGCCTCCATACAGTGAACCAAATCTATCAGAAACTAATGGTTCTTGCCTAATCAGAGCAATGGTTACAAAGCATCTACGAATACATACATGTGATGGACACAAATACATACATGTGACGGACACATTGTTTCTGTCCCTAATCACCTTTCCTTTGGTTTTACACCAAGGGACTGCTATCATCTTTTGGAGGTCGTCCCTAATGGTTTTCCCAATTATAGGGGTTGGGATTGGTCCAGCTCAGGCTATATAACCTAATGTTTGAGCATGTGATCGGGTGTCATCTCCTTTTGAGAAAGGAAGGAGAGTCCTGGAAGAAGTGGTAAAGACAAGAACAGTACTGGAATTCAAAATAGCATGGGATAAATACAGAGGATCCCTGGTGGCTGGAGGATGGAAATGAAGACGTCTAAACCTCTGATAACTTTAAATGTAACATTTCTGAATGAGGGTAACCTCTATGGAGAGACAGTTACAACCTTAAACAACTTGCTGGGCAGACTGGATGGGCCATTCACGTCTTCATCTGCTGTCATTGACTATGTTACTGTGTAGCTTGTGACTTTTGGGGGCATTGGAATAGTAGGTGGCCTTACTATCTTTCAGGATGATACAGTACAGTGCGCTCTGGTGGAGCGCACTGTTAACCCGCATTTGGACATGCATTTTTGAAGCGCAAGCTTTACCCCAAAAGGAAACCTAAAAACCTAAAATCCCCTCCTCCCAAAGCCAACCCCCCCCACCCCGAACCTAATAGCGCCCGAAACATGCAAATGCATGTTGATGGCCCTATTAGTTATTCCCGCGCGATTCAGTAAGTAAAATGTGCAGCCAAGACGCACATTTTACTTTCAGAAATTAGCGCCTACCCAAAGGTAGGCGTTAATTTCTGCCGGCACCGGGAAAGTGTACAGAAAAGCAGTAAAAACTGCTTTTCTGTGCACCCTCCGACTTAATATCATGGGGATATTAAGTCGGAGGTCCCAAAAGTAAAAAATAATAAAAAAAAATAAATTTAAAATCAGCCCGCGGCTCGTGGGTTGAAAACTGGATGCTCAATTTTGCCGGCATCCGGTTTCCGAACCCCGTGGCTGTCAGCGGGTTTGAGAACCGATGCCGGCAAAATTGAGCATCGGCTGTTAAACTCGCTGACAGCCGCCGCTCCTGTTAAAAAAGAGGCGCTAGGGATGCGCTAGTGTCCCTAGCGCCTCTTTTTACTGCGGGCCCTCATTTGAATACTAAATCACGCGCACAGGAGAGTGGCCTGTATGCGCGCCGGGAGAGCGGGCGCTCGCCTGCTCTTCCGCAACTTTTACTGAATCTGCCTGAATGGGAGGTGGGAAGGGAGGTCTTTAGAAATTTTTTGGAAGGGGACCGGTCACTGTCTGCCAGGAGGAAAGGCGCATGATTGTACATTGCAGGATGGATATTATGTGTGATTTATTATGTTTTACCATATGTATTGTATATTTTATTGTAAATCACTTCAAATGCTTCATAAAGATATCAATAAGTGGAATAAAATAAATTTTGTTACTTGCTAATGCTTCAACTCAGACAGCGTAACTCAGGAAGGTAACTTTGCCTCTTGAGATGTTAAATATACCATGGATATGCAGTCAAGGTAAATTTGATTCTCTTTTGGTAAATACTGAGTTAACAAAAAATAAGTTCATCTCTATAGTATTTGCATATTTTAAATTGGCAGTTGCACTAAACATTAACGCAATTATGATATTGGTTTTTTTAAAGACACACCATAACCCCTAATTTGCATTTGACGCTCCCTCATTTACACGTGAGGATGAGCTAATTTTAGCGTGACCTGATTAACATCATGAGGGAACATCTTAATGTGAATGTTAAGCCCTCACTGCATAGCACACGTTAACGTGCACATTACAGTTTATTGCATAGGTCCCTATGCTTCACAGCCAGCCCTTGGCCACATTACCACATCAGGCATTCTTCCTACGTATAGTTATGTTTCTCCTATGCTGGTTCAAGGCCTGACATGCTGACATAAATTTGTGCTCTGTTCAAGAGATTCTAACAATTAGGACCTCTGGCAGGAAAGTAACGGCGGTGCTGCCTGATGAATTCACCTTCTTGAAAGCCTGCCCTGGACGTCCTCTCTTTGCCTCAGCAACGGATCAACTACAGATCCTCTGTAGTGTGAGTTGCTGCATTCTTGTGCCTACCAGCTTGCCTTGTCTCCCCAATTCCTGCCTGCCTACTTTATCTCTCCAGTTCCTGCCTGCCTTGTCTCTCCAGTTCCTGCCTACTTTATCTCTCCAGTTCCTGCCTGCCTACCTTGTCTCTCCAGTTCCTGCCTGCCTTGTCTCTCCAGTTCCTGCCTGCCTACCTTGTCTCTCCAGTTCCTGCCTGCCTACCCTGTCTCTCCAGTTCCTGCCTGCCTGCCTTGTCTCTCCAGCTCCTGCCTGCCTGCCTTGTCTCTCCAGTTCCTGCCTGCCTACTTTATCTCTCCAGTTCCTGCCTGCCTTGTCTCTCCAGTTCCTGCCTGCCTACTTTATCTCTCCAGTTCCTGCCTGCCTTGTCTCTCCAGTTCCTGCCTGCCTGCCTTGTCTCTCCAGTTCCTGCCTACCTTGTCTCTCCAGTTCCTGCCTGCCTTGTCTCTCCAGTTCCTGCCTGCCTTGTCTCTCCAGTTCCTGCCTGCCTACCTTGTCTCTCCAGTTCCTGCCTGCCTTGTCTCTCCAGTTCCTGCCTGCCTACCTTGTCTCTCCAGTTCCTGCCTGCCTACCTTGTCTCTCCAGTTCCTGCCTGCCTGCCTTGTCTCTCCAGCTCCTGCCTGCCTTGTCTCTCCAGCTCCTGCCTGCCTGCCTTGTCTCTCCAGTTCCTGCCTGCCTACCCTGTCTCTCCAGTTCCTGCCTGCCTGCCTTGTCTCTCCAGCTCCTGCCTGCCTGCCTTGTCTCTCCAGTTCCTGCCTGCCTTGTCTCTCCAGTTCCTGCCTGCCTTGCCTCTCCAATTCCTGTCTGCCTACCCTGTCTCTCCAATTCCTGCCTGCCTACCCTGTCTCTCCAGTTCCTGCCTGCCTGCCTTGTCTCTCCAGTTCCTGCCTGCCTTGTCTCTCCAGTTCCTGCCTGCCTTGTCTCTCCAGTTCCTGTCTGCCTACCCTGTCTCTCCAGTTCCTGCCTGCCTGCCTTGTCTCTCCAGCTCCTGCTTGCCTGCCTTGTCTCTCCAGTTTTTGCCTGCCTACCTTGTCTCTCCAGTTCCTGCCTGCCTGCCTTGTCTCTCCAGCTCCTGCTTGCCTGCCTTGTCTCTCCAGTTTTTGCCTGCCTACCTTGTCTCTCCAGCTCCTCTCCAGTTCCTGCCTGCCTATCTTGTCTCTCCAGTTCCTGCCTGCCTACCTTGTCTCTCCAGTTCCTGCCTGCCTATCTTGTCTCTTCAGTTCCTGCCTGCCTGCTTTGTGTCTCCAATTCCTGTCTGCCTGCCTTGTCTTTCCAGTTCCTGCCTGCCTGCCTTGACTCTCCAGTTCCTGCCTGCCTGCCTTGTCTCTCCAGCTCCTGCCTGCCTTGACTCTCCAGCTCCTCTCCAGCTCCTGCCTGCCTTGACTCTCCAGCTCCTCTCCAGTTCCTGTCTGCCTGCCTTGACTCTCCAGCTCCTGCCTGCCTTGTCTCTCCAGCTCCTCTCCAGTTCCTGCCTGCCTTGACTCTCCAGCTCCTCTCCAGTTCCTGCCTGCCTGCCTTGTCTCTCCAGCTCCTCTCCAGCTCCTGCCTGCCTTGTCTCTCCAGCTCCTCTCCAGTTCCTGCCTGCCTGCCTTGTCTCTCCAGCTCCTCTCCAGTTCCTGCCTGCCTTGACTCTCCAGTTCCTGCCTGCTTGCCTTGTCTCTCCAGCTCCTCTCC
The DNA here is from genome assembly GCF_901001135.1 of Rhinatrema bivittatum. Lineage (NCBI taxonomy): Eukaryota > Metazoa > Chordata > Amphibia > Gymnophiona > Rhinatrematidae > Rhinatrema > Rhinatrema bivittatum. The sequence continues at coordinate 61,507,462 of NC_042616.1, forward strand.
AGTTCCTGCCTGCCTGCCTTGTCTCTCCAGCTCCTCTCCAGTTCCTGCCTACCTGCCTTGTCTCTCCAGCTCCTGCCTGCCTGCTTGTCTCTCCAGCTCCTCTCAATTTCCTGCCTGCCTTGTCTCTCCAGCTCCTCTCCAGTTCCTGCCTACCTGCCTTGTCTCTCCAGCTCCTGCCTGCCTGCCTTGTCTCTCCAGCTCCTCTCCAGTTCCTGCCTACCTGCCTTGTCTCTCCAGCTCCTGCCTGCCTGCCTTGTCTCTCCAGCTCCTCTCCAGCTCCTGCCTGCCTTGTCTCTCCAGCTCCTCTCCAGCTCCTGCCTGCCTTCCTTGTCTCTCCAGCTCCTCTCCAGTTCCTGCCTGCCTTCTCTCTCCTAGCCCAGCCTGCCTCATCTTCCCTGTCCTGGTGCCTTCTTCCTCCCAATGTCCTTCTCATCTACTCTTGGACTGACTACCAGACCTGACCATAGCCTGTACCTTGACTATTCTTGCCTGCCACCCGCCCCTGGACCTTGACCATTCCCACCTGCCGCCTGCCTCTGACCTCTGCCTGGACTATGACCATCCTTGCCTGCGTCTGACCCTAGCAACAACCGGGAATTCTCTCATTAATACTCTCCACGAGACTCACTCCTAAGACCTGCTGGCCCCCAGAACTCCAGGGCTCAATGAAAGAGGAAATGAACTGGTATAGGTGAAGCCCTAGACAGGGCTGGATTGGAGGAAAATTTCAGCACGGGGGATTTTTTCAAAACCAACCCATTGGGTATCTAATGCTCTAATGCTCTTTCTCTGCAGCACATGTTTCAACAGCTCCCAAAAGCATGCCAAGTTGACTGTGGAACCCATCTAAATGTAGCCAAAATATCTTCAAAATAAACTTCATCTTTCCTAAATAACTAAGAAGTTGAGCACATTTTAGACCAGGGGTGAGCAGAGCTGCAGAACCCATTTCATTCATTCAAATTGATTGGGCCCCCTACACATCTGTTTATATTTCTAAAGAGATATATCCTGGATTCCTGGTCTGGCTCTTGAACCAGTTGCAAGTAATGATACTGCCAGCCAGTATCAGACACACACACACGCTCCATCACAAACAGAATTTCAGATTGCAGAAACTTTATTGGCACATACACACTGAGACACACAAGGACACATACTCTTTCTCAGACCCAAAGGCACACCCACACACAGAGCGTGTGTCTGCGTCAGAGAGAAAGTCACCCACGCATACTCTCTCACAGACAAAGTGCGTATGGGTGTGTCTCTCTCGCTCACTCTCTCTGACATACACACACAGACATGTTACTACTGTGCTGCTGCTTATCTGCTTAAACAGTGGGTGCCCCCAATCCAGCACTGATGCATCATGGGGTAAAGTTCTTGCTTGCTGCCAGCTCTTCCCCATTCTGCAGTAGCCCCCCTCCCTTTCCCAATTCCATTTTTTGGAGACTCGCTGGTTCCACAGCCAGCTGCTTCTCTCAGAGCTCAGTACAGTTACCTCAGACAGAAGCCTTCCCAACACTGAACAGGCACTTCCAGTTTACCCCCCTCTTTACTATGCCTGTAGCTTGCCTCATCTTCTCCGTAACCCTCCCAGCACTCTAGTGCATTCCCATTGACTGCAGGCTACACAGTCTGCTGCTTTTATGTTTCCTCAGGCTCTGTTCTGTCTACCTACTCCAGGGGAGGGGGGACTAGAAGTGACCCATACTGTTCCCTGGGCTTATAAAAAGAGAAATTTAAGCTCTGGCCGAGATTGGGGAGAGTCACTAACCCAAAATAGCAAAGCTCCATATGCAATCCTGCTTTCTCTTGTGGAGCCAGTGCAGCCAGGGCTGGCGCAAGGCTGCAAGGGTCGTAGGCAAACCTCACAGCCTTGCACACGTTCCAGATCCTGCCTTCCCATAAACAATTACAAATTATGCTCTTCAGTTTGATTGACAAACTGAAGAGTAGTAAATCACCTGGACCGGACGGTATACACCCCAGAGTTCTGAAGGAACTAAAAAATGAAATTTCAGACCTATTAGTAAAAATTTGTAACTTATCATTAAAATCATCCATTGTACCTGAAGACTGGAGGATAGCAAATGTAACCCCAATATTTAAAAAGGGCTCCAGGGGCGATCCGGGAAACTACAGACCGGTTAGCCTGACTTCAGTGCCAGGAAAAATAGTGGAAAGTGTTCTAAACATCAAAATCACAGAACATATAGAAAGACATGGTTTAATGGAACAAAGTCAGCATGGCTTTACCCAGGGCAAGTCTTACCTCACAAATCTGATTCACTTTTTTGAAGGAGTTAATAAACATGTGGATAAAGGTGAACTGGTAGATGTAGTATACTTGGATTTTCAGAAGGCGTTTGACAAAGTTCCTCGTGAGAGGCTTCTAGGAAAAGTAAAAAGTCATAGGATAGGTGGCGATGTCCTTTCGTGGATTGCAAACTGGCTAAAAGACAGGAAACAGAGAGTAGGATTAAATGGACAATTTTCTCAGTGGAAGGGAGTGGACAGTGGAGTGCCTCAGGGTTCTGAATTGGGACCCTTACTTTTCATTATATTTATAAATGATCTGGAAAGAAATACGATGAGTGAGATAATCAAATTTGCAGATGACACAAAATTGTTCAGAGTAGTTAAATCACAAGCAGATTGTGATAAATTGCAGGAAGATCTTGTGAGACTGGAAGATTGGGCATCCAGATGGCAGATGAAATTTAATGTGAATAAGTGCAAGGTGATGCATATAGGGAAAAATAACCCATGCTATAATTACACAATGTTGGGTTCCGTATTAGGTGCTACAACCCAAGAAAGAGATCTAGGTGTCATAGTGGATAAGACATTGAAATTGTCGGTACAGTGTGCTGCGGCAGACAAAAAAGCAAACAGAATGTTGGGAATTATTAGAAAGGGAATGGTGAATAAAACGGAAAATGTCATAATGCCTCTGTATCGCTCCATGGTGAGACCGCACCTTGAATACTGTGTACAATTCTGGTCGCCGCATCTCAAAAAAGATATAGTGGCGATGGAGAAGGTACAGAGAAGGGCTACCAAAATGATAAGGGGAATGGAACAACTGCCCTATGAGGAAAGACTAAAGAGGACAATTTTCAAAACTATTAATCCATACACGTATACAGGTGAAAGGACTATTTGAAAATTGCCCATTCTATACGGGGGTAAAAGTGCCACGTGCCTCGTTCCTCGGCCTGTTCACTCGTATCTGCTTTCTACTGGAGGCATTTTCAGGGCAGGGTTAGGCTGGGGGAGGGGGGGGGGGGGTCAACTATATGCAGAGTTTTGCATTTTCAGAACTATGAATGCCGTTGTGACCGGAAACAAAATATCCACAGAAAAAAGCAGGTACAAGTTTCTGTGGGTACTTTTTTCCCATGGGCAATTTTGAAAGGGAAAGCACGCGCAGACGTTCCCTTTGGGAATCCGTGAAAAATCTAGGACGAGAAGTACCCGCTGTGGATTTTGCGCCTGCTTGCACAGTTGGAGAAATTGGTCCCTTAATGAACAGTACCTTAGTGGTTCAGCTTTATGAGTCCTGGATCTGTCAAATGCTTATCACATATTGAGTTCTTGAGTGCTTAACACATATTGAGTTTTTTACTAGGGGTGTGCATTCGTTTGCAACGTATTGGTAATCCGCAACGTATATGCCATATTCGTTGTATTCGTGGGGGTCGCGAAACATATGGCGAACCCCCACGAATACAATGTATCACTAACGAATAAACCCTCATCCTCCTGAGCCCCCCCAAGACTTGCCAAAAGTCCCTGGTAGTCCAGCGGGGGTCCTGGAGCGATCTCCTGCACTCAGGCCGTCGGCTGCCGGTATTCAAAATGGCGTCGATAGCCTTTGCCCTTACTATGTCACAGGGGCTACCGGTGCCATTGGTTGGCCCCTGTCACATGGTAGGAGCACAAGATGGGGGGGAGGGGGTCAGGAGGGTGGGGGATTGTAGTTAATTAAATTTAAAGGGTTGGGATGGGGGTTTTTTTGGGAAACGAATACATATGTAACTAATGAATGGATCGGGGTCCTCCGAGAAGAGATGCAACAGATTTGGGTCCCGACGAATACGAATACAAATGGGAAGAATCCATCTCTGCTGCACATCCCTATTCTTTACTAATGTAACATTGATCCTGCAAAGTTTATATGTAGAGACCTGCCCAGGTCTCAATTATATGTTTTTCCCTAGCTCAGGCTCTGAGTAAATCTTAGGAGTCAGAGGGCACGGACCATCCCTGACCAGCATCTCCCATACAGTTGTTGAGTTGGTGAGTTCAGCCTATAAAAGCAGGAAGAGTGGGAAATCAGTGTGTGAGAGTTTTGAGTTCATTTTGTGAGAGGAGGAAGGTGCATTTTTGGAGTTTTCCCAGTCTACAACATTAGGCGCTACAGCCTCATACCACACCCTTACATAAATCCACTCATTTGCCCCCTTACTCTCCCCCACGCATTCCTACACACGTCCAACCCCCATTCAACCTCCAACCCTCCTACACACATTCCTTCACACAAACCCACATCCCACACACTCGTACACTCATACACACACAAACACCTATTACAGCCCATACACACCACACACACTACACCTCTTACCCCACACACCTCGCACACCATACCACTCTCCCACACACTTGTCTATACAAACTCACAATCAACAGACTCCTATACTCACACCTCTCAATTATGCCTTCTACACTCATAACATGCACACACACATCCCAAATCTCCAAATACATTCAGTCAACTGTTACCCACCCACACATCCATATCCCCTATACATACCATACATACTCTCTTACCACCACACACACACATCACTCACACATAACCTCCCTATACATACCCTCACCCACTCACATATTATTACACCCCACTCACATATTATTACACCCCACAATAAAACACATTAAGAACCCCTACAAAAACCCCCTACATGCTCCCCATTCTCAACCACACATACCCTTGAATATACATCCACCCCAACTCTGTATACAACTCCATTCACTTGCCGTGTGCCATCCATCCCCCTGCACACTCCTACCTGTCTTTTATATTTCACACCCAAAGATACCCATACCCCACATATTCCTACACACCTACCACAAACACACACTCACATTCAAGACAGAAATCCACAACCCACACCCTCACACACCCACCCTGACACAAACCCATAACACACATACATCTTCGACAACCCCACACACTTCACTCACGCCCACATGTGCAATGCACCTACACATTCCACTTTGACCCCTTTTTCCCTCAATCACACCTCCACCATAATGGCCATACACCCCTACCCTCACCCCACACCCACATCAGCCATTCCTCAAGTCGATGTTGGAAAGCATTCCCAAAACCAGGTGTTTGCAGGTTTTCCCTACTTGGTGGATATGCATTCTCCCCCATATATGATGTCACACACATATAGACCTGAGATAATGAAAAACTATACGGTAAACAGGAAGGGCTTGGAGCAGAATATGTGTGCCTGCAATTTCGTATAAACAACATGTCCTTTTTTGATTTTCAGAAGGCATTTGTGAAAGTTCCTCATGAGAGGCTTCTAAGAAATGTAAAAAGTCATGGGAAAGGTGGCGATGTCCTTTCGTGGATTACAAACTGGCTAAAAGAGAGGAAACAGAGAGTAGGATTAAATGGACAATTTTCTTAGTGGAGGGGAATGGGCAGTGGAGTGCCTTAGGGATCTGTATTGGGACCCTTACTTTTCAATATATTTATAAACGATCTGGAAAGGAATACAACGAGTGAGATAATCAAATTTGCAGATGATACAAAATTATTCAGAATAGTTAAATCATAAGCAGATTGTGATAAATTGCAGGAAGACCTCGTGAAGCTGGAAAATTGGGCATCCGCAAGGCAGATCAAATTTAATGTGGATAAGTGCAAGGTGATACATATAGGGAAAAATAACCCATGCTATAGTTACACAATGTTAGGTTCCATATTAGGAGCTACCACCCAAGAAAGAGATCTAGGCGTCATAGTGGATAAACATTGAAATCGTCAGTTCAGTGTGCTGCGGCAGTCAAAAAGCAAACAGAATGTTGGGAATTATTAGAAAGAGAATGGCGAATAAAACGGAAAATGTCATAATGCCTCTGTATCGCTCCATGGTGAGACCCCACCTTCAATACTGTGTACAATTCTGTTCACTGCATCTCAAAAAAGATACAGTTGTGATGCAGAAGGTACAGAAAAGGGTGACCAAAATTATAGAGGGGATGGAACAGCTCCCCTATGAGGAAAGACTAAAGAGGTTAGGACTGTTCAGTTTGGAGAAGAGATAGCTGAGAGGGGGGGGGGGGGGATATGATAGAGGTGTTTAAAATCATGAGAGGTCTAGAACGGGTAAATGTGAATCGGTTATTTACTCTTTCGGATAATTGAAGGACTAGGGGACACTCCATGAAGTTAGCAAGGGGCACATTTAAAACTAATCGGAGAAAGTTCTTTTTCATTCAATGCACAATTAAACTGGAATTTGTTGCCAGGGGATGTGGTTAGTGCAGTTAGTATAGCTGTGTTTAAAAAAGGATTGGATAAGTTCTTGGAGGAGAAGTCCATTACCTGCTTTTAATTAAGTTGACTTAGAAAATAGCCATTGCTATTACTAGGAACAGTAACATGGAATAGACTTAGTTTTTGGGTACTTGCCAGGTTCTTATGGTCTGCATTGGCCACTGTTGGAAACAGGATGCTGGGCTTGATGGACCCTTGCTCTGACCCAGTATGGCATGTTCTTATGTTCTTATGACCTCTTAAAAAACATTTTCAACCCCATCACTCTATAGGGATTAGTAAGCAATGAGAATGTTTGACTGAGAAAACCATAAAGAATCTATTCTTTCATAAACAAAAAACATACATTTAAATATTTTAATCTGAAAATGAGATTTATGGTTTCTGTTGGCATGATAGAAGGGTTCCTCTCGCCCCCCCCCCCCCGCCCCCATATGAATCTGAGAGCCGCAAAAAATAAAATCTTGCAAAATGCCAGCAAGCATTGTTAGCACAGCATGTATCATTTTTTGACCCTACTACATTGATTTTTTTTTTAGTTACAATTCACACACACTCATTTGGGGGAAGTTTTTTTTTCCATTCCAAGCAAAAATAACTTTACTCCTGGCACTTTTCTGCAATCATTTTGCAATTTACAATGGATTTTCAAATGAGAGGGAAGCCAGCGAAGCGAATGAAATCATAGTGTTATGTAAAAGGATTTAAGAGCATGAAATAACACACAAGCAGAACACAGGGGGAGAGCCCATCCCTACTTAAGATCCATGCTTAAACAGGTGCCACCTGCATTGTCATGGGTGGGGAGGGAGAGAGTTACCAGTGCAGTGCAAGTATTCCTGCAAAAGTCATGACTTCTGCAGCACTGTGACTAATAGTTATTTTCTACCATTTATTTTACTTTCAGAAACATCCAGCTAAAGCCAGCAAAGCAAACTAGATCAAAGCGGCAGCAAATCTAGCAAAGGGCTTCGTTCCTGGCAGGCAGGCAGATGCCAAAAGCACTCTGTCTTGTTGCCTAATCTACAGCTGTGATCACTCTTCTTCCCCTGGCTTGTAATATACTATGTACTGAAGTCAATAACTTGCCCTCCATAAAGGAAATCCTTCTGAGAAAGTTTTATTAGTTTTATATCCAAAAAAATATCTAAAAAATCAGAAGTGTTTACCAGCAATAAGTAGAGACTCCCTTGGTGTCTCCACTAGATGTCCCTAGTCTCAGCCCTTGGGTAGTCAACCGCTGAGGGACAAACCAATCATTACAGCTTTTCCCCCCAGAGTTTGTCTGGAATTGAACATCCATTAGGCACAAGGTGTGGTTAGTTTAAGTGAGATTAGGGCAAATGTAGTTTGCTTTCAGAAGGGAAGAATGTGGATCATTTATTTATTTATTTATTTATTTATTTTTGGTTTTTATATACCAGAAGTTCCTGTATACAATACATATCACTCCGGTTCACAAATAACAGAGATAACTATCGCCGGGAGGGCGGTTTACATGGAACATACATGGAACATGGATCATGTGTGCTCTCTGAGCAGGGCCAGTGCTAGCATTTTTGCTGCCCTGTGCGAACAATTGCTGTGCTGTCCCCCTCCTTGTTTGTTTGTTTTTTTAACACAGAATACCCACCTCAATTAAACATGCAGAACACAGACTCATTCTCACCAAATTCAGAATAAAGAGACTATAAACCATAAACAGAAACTGAATCAGAAACTGCAAACCGCAACAAGCCAGACTCTGTATGCAGTGCAGCAATAGAGAAACAGAAATATCACCAGTCCTCATAAATCATTCATCAAACAATAAAATCAAGGATTATAAATCAATCATATTAGTAAAACCATATTTGGAAACATTCTTTTTTATAATGATCTAAGGAATAGAATAACATCCAATAATTAAGAGCTCATACAAAATTTTAAAAATTTCCCAAACAGCAATAAATTATTTCAAAATGGCAAATACAGACATCCAATAAGTAAACCTAATAAGGATGGAAAATTCACTGCTCTCCGTATCTGAAATCTTTTTATTTCCAGTCATTCTGAGTAAGGCATGGCTTAGTGAGGCAGCACAAATTTTCTTCACACACCCTCACCCACCCACCCACCCAGGGAGGCTCCCATTCACACACACACCCCAGACAGGTTCCTATACACACACACTAGTCAGGTTCCCGTACACACACACCCCCACCCACCCACCCAGACAGGCTCCCATTCACACACACACACATACCCACCCAGACAGGCTCCAATTCACACACACACACACACACACACACACATACACCCCCCAGACAGGTTCCTATACACACACATATGCACCCCAAACAAGTTCCCATAGGCAGACACATATACCTCAGACAGATTCCTAACCCCCCCCCCTACACATACACACACACACATCCCAGTCAGGTTTACATGCACACAGAAATATAAACACACACATACCCTAGACAGGTTCCTATTCACATACACACAACCCTCCAGTCAGGCTCTCATTCACATAACCCCCCCCCCCCCCCCCCAGTAAGGCTGTCATTCACACATACCATATCCCCATACCCCAATAAGACTCTCATTTATACATACCACACCCTAGTAAGGCCTTCATTCATAGAGACCACATCCCCACACCCCAGTAAGGCTCTCATTCATTCACACACACATACCATCGAGAACCATTCTGCTGCTTCTTCTTGTGTGCCGGCCCATGCGCTAATCAAACCATGCAAGCCTAGCACTTCCTATATGCTGTTCTTGCGCATTGCAAGATCCAAATAGAAAATGTGCTAGCTGCACGTGTTTTGGACAGTGAACGCCAGCACCAAGAAGGAGTAGGCGAACAGGTTACTTCTTTCTTCGGCCGCCGGTGGGATGGGGTCCACTGGTGGCCTCACGGCCCTCTTCTTCTTCCAGGCCGTTGATGAGATGGGATCCACTGGCAGCCTCACGGGCTGTTTCGTCTTCCGGGCCGCCAGTGAGATAGAGTCCACTAGTGGCCTCGTGGGCCTCTCCATGTTCTCGACTCCGCCCCACCAGGTGTGCTGCCCTGTGCAACTGCATGGTTTGCACACCCAGTGGCACTGGGCCTATCTCTGAGTTAGGCTCATTAGTTTGACATAGGAGAAGAGAGGCACATACCTTGCCAGTTCCTGTAATAGGGCTGAAAGGAAGAGGGATATTAAGAAGCTTTTACAGTTTTTCTGGATTCTACATTTTTGACCTGTGCCATCCCTGGTATGGTTTATAATCAGGGTGGTCAGGAGGGAATGTACTCCTTTTCAACCAGCGTATAAGGAGGATGCAGCATCCAGTGTGAGAAGAGGTGCCACCGGATGTGCAAACTGTATAATTGCATAGGGCGACACACCCAGTGGGGTGGTATTGGGAGCAAGAAGAGGCCCGTGCTGCTGCTGGTGGACCCAATCCCACTGGTGATAGAAGAAGCAGAGGCCCGTAGTGCTGCCGGTGGGCCCAATCCCACCAGCAGCAGAAGAAGCAGGAGGCCACAGAGAAGAAGCCCATCTGGCAGTTTCTCCTCATGTGCTGGTCCCGTAGTATTCACCACTCGAGGTGCTAGCACTAGGGATGTGCAGAGCAAAATTTTATGTTCATATTTCTTATGTCCGAAAGTGGGTCCCACTTGCGGCCAATATGGACATAAAAAAAATCTAATGAGTTGGGTATATGTACATATGTCGCCCATTAAAGTCAATGGGGGAAGGATTTCCAGCCTATTTTTGGCTGCAGAATTGTGGTTTTCTTATCAATTGGCCCAGGAGAGAGTTCCCTTTCCTTTGTGCAGGGAAGTACTCCCTGGAAAGGGTCCACCCCTAGAGTTGTGTGTACCCGGTGTTTACATTGGCGTCCAGTGAATATCGTTGGCGTCTAGTGAATTCCGTTGGCGTCTAGTGAATTCAGACGGTACTTACGCACTTCAGCAGATGACAAAGGAATTGGAGGATCTCTCAGAAATAAGAATACGTGTGGGAATACAAGGTCTGGATGAACAGGCAGGCACAGCAATGGAGTTAAAACAGCAGTAGGAACACAAGGCCTGGATGAACAGGCACTTCATTCGAGGACAGAGGTCAATCCCAGCTAGGGACACAAGGCCTGCATGAACAGGCACAGGAACTAGGTTAAAACACTGGTAGCTCGCCAGCATCTTTCTGATGCATGCTAGAATATTGGCAGCGGTATGGGCATGGTCCGTCAGGTGGGTGTGCAGTAAAGCCCACCTCCACCCTCATGCTTGTTCAGGGAAGGACTCCCTGGAACGGGTCCACCCCTAGAGTTGTGTGTACCCGGTGTTTACATTGGCGTCCAGTGAATATCGTTGGCGTCTAGTGAATTCCGTTGGCGTCTAGTGAATTCAGACTGTACTTACGCACTTCAGCTGATGACAAAGGAATTGGAGCCTAGGATCTCTCACAAATAAGAATACGTGTGGGAACACAAGGCCTGGATGAACAGGTACATCATTCGAGGACAGAGGTCAATTCCAGCTAGGGACACAAGGCCTGCATGAACAGGCACAGCAACCAGGTTAAAACACTTGTGGGAACACAAGGCCTGGATGAACAGGCACAGCCACTGAGTTAAAACACCTGTGGGAACACAAGGCCTGGATGAACAGGCACCGCCACTGAGTTAAAACACCTGTGGGAACACAAGGCCCGGAAGAATGGGTACAGCAACTGAGTTAAAACACCTGTGGGAACACAAGGCCGGGATGAAGAGGCGCAGCAGTCGAGCACAGAGGTCGATCCCAGCTAGGGACACAAGGCCTGGATGAAGAGGCACATCATTCGAGGACAGAGTTCAATCACAGCTAGGGACACAAGCCGCGGAGGAAAAGACACTAACCAGGATCCTCCAAGCCCTCATTTTCTCCAAATTAGACTACTGCAACTCTACATTTCTTGGACTCCCTTCCTCATACACAAAACCACTCCAAATGGTTCAAAACGCAGCAGCCCGTCTACTAACAAACACTAGGAAAAGAGACCACATTTCCCCAGTCCTAAAAGACCTCCACTGGTTACCAATTCAGTTCAGAGTCATTTACAAATCCATCACCTTGATATACAAAATCTTTCACCAACACACCATAATCGACCTACAAATTCCTCTCCGTTTATACAAATGCACAAGACCGACCAGGGAAGCCTACAGAGGATGCCTCCTTGTTCCACCCTCCAAAACCACTTATCACAGCACCTTTAGAGATTGAGCCCTTTCCACAGCAGGTCCACCGTTATGGAACTCCATCCCCCCAGATCTCAGAAATGAACCTTGCCTCCTAACCTTTCGGAAAAGACTCAAGACATGGCTTTTCAGGCAAGCCTTCCCGAACTGCACCTAACACACACCATCAATAAATTCTCAGCTCAGAAGCTGTATATATTGGACGCCATATTTGTAATGTACTCTTGTATATTTTTATATTCTACACATGTATATAATTAACCTCCTCTATCCCTCTTTATTTCTTACACTCCCAGTTCATAGCCCCAGTTAATTGTAACTGCATCTCTTCACCACGTGTATTTATGTTATAGGTTGTTTTCTTTGCACCCCTGTTTTCTGTAAAGCGACATCATGTGAACGATTTCATGAATGCCGGTATAAAAAAACCTTAAATAAATAAAATAAATAAGTAAGTACCGCAAGGGAAAGTTGAAAACAACTTTGAAGAGGGAGTTCAAGAGGGCGTGAAATTGTAAAGAGGTAAATGGGTGGGGTCCGTGCAGTCCGCCCGCAGGATTCAACCCGGCGGGTTCGGTCGGACCGGGGTTTCGGCGGATCCCCCACCCCCACCCCTTTCGCGGGGGGTGGGGGAGGGGCGGGGAACGCCTCCCGGACGGCCCCGGCCCCCGCAGGGCGCATTTCCTCTGCGGCGGTGCGCCGCGACCGGCTACGGTTCGGCTGGGAAGGCCCAGGGGGGGCAGGTGGCCTGCTGCTCCAGCGGCGCGTGTTATAGCCCCCCCTCCCGGCGTTTCCTCCTTCCCCTTTGGCAACTGTTAACTTGTCTTAACCTCATTCACTACATCTATGCAGACGATGTTCAGATTCTTATTCCCATAACAGAATCTATTAACAAACTTGGCTATTCTTACAAGCCTTCCCTGATCCTTCAAACTTTCACTAGATAAGTAAAGCTACTCAGCTTTCAATATGGAACTTCGCCCCTCCAATATTCTCCTCATTTAGCTACCCTACTTATGCACTTCAGAAAATGACAAAGGAATTGGAAGATCTCTCAGAAATAATAATACGTGTGGGAACACAAGGTCTGGATGAACAGGCAGGCACAGCAATGGACTTAAAACACCAGTAGGAACACTAGGCCTGGATGAAGAGGCACATCATTCTAGGACAGAGGTCAATCCCACCTATGGACACAAGCCGCGGAGGAAAAGAAACTAACCAGGATTCCCTCCGTAACGGCGAGTGAAGAGGGAAGAGCCCAGCGCCGAATCCCCGCTCGTCCGGCGGGCGCGGGAAATGTGGCGTACGGAAGATCGCCTCTCTGGCGCCGCTCGGGGCCCCAAGTCCTTCTCATCAAGCCTCAGCCCGCGGACGGTGTTAGGCCGGTAGCGGCCCCCGGCGCTCCGGGACCGGGTTTTCTCGTAGTCTGTTTGTTTGGGAATGCAGGCCAAAGTGGGTGGTAAACTCCATCTAAGGTTAAATACCATTTCCGGCGCGTGTTATTGCCCCCCCCCCCCCCCCCCCCGGCAGCAGCTTCGCCGTTTCCCCCGCCGTTTCCTCCTTCCCCTTTGCCAACTGTTAAGTAGTCAACCTCATTCACTACATCTATGCAGACGATGTTCAGATTCTTATTCCCATAACAGAATCTATTAACAAAGCCATCGCACTTTGGAACAACAGCTTACAAGCCATCACTAATCTCCTCAACAGTCAAAGCATGAGATCTTATTAAGAAACTGACATTATCCTCAACAAATTCTTACTCCTAGCAAAACCTATACCAAGTAAGTACACAGGGGTCTGTATTTTCATACCCCATTGCTTGCTGTTTGAATACCGCTCTTGCCGTACCGACCCGCAGGGTCCACCTAGGGACACAAGCTGTGGAGGAAAAGAAACTAACCAGGATTCCCTCAGTAACGGCGAGTGAAGAGGGAAGAGCCCAGCGCCGAATCCCCGCCTGTCCGGCGGGCGCGGGAAATGTGGCATACGGAAGACCGGCTCCCCAGCGCCGCTCGGGGGCCCAAGTCCTTCTGATGGAGGATCAGCCGGCGGACGGTGTTAGGCCGGTAGTGGCCCCCCAATAAAACCACCAAAGACTGCTTCTATAAACTGCAAGTTTAAAAAAGGATAAGACCACTCTTCCACGCCAAACACTTCAGAACCATCCTCCAAGCCCTCATTTTCTACTACTGCAACTCTACATTACTTGGACTCCCTTCCTCATACACGAAACCACTCCAAATGGTTGAAAACGCAGCAGCCCGTCTACTAACAAACACTAGGAAAGGAGGCCACATTTCCCCAGTCCTAAAAGACCTCCACTGGTTACCAATTCAGTTCAGAGTCATTTACAAATCCATCACCTTGATATAAAAAATCATTCACCAACACACCATTATCGACCTACAAATTCCTCTCCGTTTATTCAAATGCACAAGACCGACCAGGGAAGCCTACAGCGGATGCAATGCCGGTATAAATAAATAAAATAAATAAATAAAATCAATAAGTACGTAAGGGAAAGTTGAAAATAACTTTCAAGAGCGAGTTCAAAAGGGCGGGAAACCGTTAAGAGTTAAACGGGTGGGGTGCGTGCAGTCCGCCTGGAGGATTGAACCCGGCGGGTTCGGTGGGACCGGGGGTGGTTTAGGCGCATCCCCCACCCCTTTCGCGGGGGGGCGGGGAACGCCTCCCGGACGGCCCCGGCCCCGTCCAGGAATAAAAAAAATAAAGTAAAGCAGTAAAATCAATAAGTACGTAAGGGAAAGTTGAAAACAACTTTCAAGAGCGAGTTCAAAAGGGCGGGAAACCGTTAAGAGTTAAACAGGTGAGGTGCGTGCAGTCCGCGGCCCCGGCCCCGTCCAGGAATAAAAAAATAAAGTAAATATATAAAATCAATAAGTACGTAAGGGAAAGTTGAAAACAACTTTCAAGAGCGAGTTCAAAAGGGCGGGAAACCGTTAAGAGTTAAACAGGTGAGGTGCGTGCAGTCCGCGGCCCCGGCCCCGTCCAGGAATAAAAAAATAAAGTAAATATATAAAATCAATAAGTACGTAAGGGAAAGTTGAAAACAACTTTCAAGACCGAGTTCAAAAGGGCGGGAAACCGTTAAGAGTTAAACAGGTGAGGTGCGTGCAGTCCGCGGCCCCGGCCCCGTCCAGGAATAAAAAAATAAAGTAAATATATAAAATCAATAAGTACGTAAGGGAAAGTTGAAAACAACTTTCAAGACCGAGTTCAAAAGGGCGGGAAACCGTTAAGAGTTAAACGGGTGGGGTGCGTGCAGTCCGCCTGGAGGATTGAACCCGGCGGCGGCTTCGGTGGGACCGGGGGTGGTTTCGGCGCATCCCCCACCCCTTTCGCGGGGGGGCGGGGAACGCCTCCCGGACGGCCCCGGCCCCGTCCAGGAATAAAAAAAATAAAGTAAAGCAGTAAAATCAATAAGTACGTAAGGGAAAGTTGAAAACAACTTTCAAGAGCGAGTTCAAAAGGGCGGGAAACCGTTAAGAGTTAAACGGGTGAGGTGCGTGCAGTCCACCTGGAGGATTGAACCCGGCGGGTTCGGTGGGACTGGGGGTGGTTTAGGCGCATCCCCCACCCCTTTCGCGGGGGGGCGGGGAACGCCTCCCGGACGGCCCCGGCCCCGTCCAGGAATAAAAAAAATAAAGTAAAGCAGTAAAATCAATAAGTACGTAAGGGAAAGTTGAAAACAACTTTCAAGAGCGAGTTCAAAAGGGCGGGAAACCGTTAAGAGTTAAACGGGTGAGGTGCGTGCAGGCCACCTGGAGGATTGAACCCGGCGGGTTCGGTGGGACTGGGGGTGGTTTAGGCGCATCCCCCACCCCTTTCGCGGGGGGGCGGGGAACGCCTCCCGGACGGCCCCGGCCCCGTCCAGGAATAAAAAAAATAAAGTAAAGCAGTAAAATCAATAAGTACGTAAGGGAAAGTTGAAAACAACTTTCAAGAGCGAGTTCAAAAGGGCGGGAAACCGTTAAGAGTTAAACGGGTGAGGTGCGTGCAGTCCACCTGGAGGATTGAACCCGGCGGGTTCGGTGGGACTGGGGGTGGTTTAGGCGCATCCCCCACCCCTTTCGCGGGGGGGCGGGGAACGCCTCCCGGACGGCCCCGGCCCCGTCCAGGAATAAAAAAAATAAAGTAAAGCAGTAAAATCAATAAGTACGTAAGGGAAAGTTGAAAACAACTTTCAAGAGCGAGTTCAAAAGGGCGGGAAACCGTTAAGAGTTAAACGGGTGAGGTGCGTGCAGTCCACCTGGAGGATTGAACCCGGCGGGTTCGGTGGGACTGGGGGTGGTTTAGGCGCATCCCCCACCCCTTTCGCGGGGGGGCGGGGAACGCCTCCCGGACGGCCCCGGCCCCGTCCAGGAATAAAAAAAATAAAGTAAAGCAGTAAAATCAATAAGTACGTAAGGGAAAGTTGAAAACAACTTTCAAGAGCGAGTTCAAAAGGGCGGGAAACCGTTAAGAGTTAAACGGGTGAGGTGCGTGCAGTCCACCTGGAGGATTGAACCCGGCGGGTTCGGTGGGACCTGGGGGTGGTTTAGGCGCATCCCCCACCCCTTTCGCGGGGGGGCGGGGAACGCCTCCCGGACGGCCCCGGCCCCGTCCAGGAATAAAAAAAATAAAGTAAAGCAGTAAAATCAATAAGTACGTAAGGGAAAGTTGAAAACAACTTTCAAGAGCGAGTTCAAAAGGGCGGGAAACCGTTAAGAGTTAAACGGGTGAGGTGCGTGCAGTCCACCTGGAGGATTGAACCCGGCGGGTTCGGTGGGACTGGGGGTGGTTTAGGCGCATCCCCCACCCCTTTCGCGGGGGGGCGGGGAACGCCTCCCGGACGGCCCCGGCCCCGTCCAGGAATAAAAAAAATAAAGTAAAGCAGTAAAATCAATAAGTACGTAAGGGAAAGTTGAAAACAACTTTCAAGAGCGAGTTCAAAAGGGCGGGAAACCGTTAAGAGTTAAACGGGTGAGGTGCGTGCAGTCCACCTGGAGGATTGAACCCGGCGGGTTCGGTGGGACTGGGGGTGGTTTAGGCGCATCCCCCACCCCTTTCGCGGGGGGGCGGGGAACGCCTCCCGGACGGCCCCGGCCCCGTCCAGGAATAAAAAAAATAAAGTAAAGCAGTAAAATCAATAAGTACGTAAGGGAAAGTTGAAAACAACTTTCAAGAGCGAGTTCAAAAGGGCGGGAAACCGTTAAGAGTTAAACGGGTGAGGTGCGTGCAGTCCACCTGGAGGATTGAACCCGGCGGGTTCGGTGGGACTGGGGGTGGTTTAGGCGCATCCCCCACCCCTTTCGCGGGGGGGCGGGGAACGCCTCCCGGACGGCCCCGGCCCCGTCCAGGAATAAAAAAAATAAAGTAAATATATAAAATCAATAAGTACGTAAGGGAAAGTTGAAAACAACTTTCAAGAGCGAGTTCAAAAGGGCGGGAAACCGTTAAGAGTTAAACGGGTGAGGTGCATGCAGTCCGCCTGGAGGATTGAACCCGGCGGGTTCGGTGGGACCGGGGGTGGTTTAGGCGCATCCCCCACCCCTTTCGCGGGGGGGCGGGGAACGCCTCCCGGACGGCCCCGGCCCCGTCCAGGAATAAAAAAAATAAAGTAAATATATAAAATCAATAAGTACGTAAGGGAAAGTTGAAAACAACTTTCAAGAGCGAGTTCAAAAGGGCGGGAAACCGTTAAGAGGTAAACGGGTGGGGTGCGTGCAGTCCGCGGCCCCGGCCCCGTCCAGGAATAAAAAAATAAAGTAAATATATAAAATCAATAAGTACGTAAGGGAAAGTTGAAAACAACTTTCAAGAGCGAGTTCAAAAGGGCGGGAAACCGTTAAGAGTTAAACGGGTGGGGTGCGTGCAGTCCGCCTGGAGGATTGAACCCGGCGGCGGGTTCGGTGGGACCGGGGGGGCTTTCGGCGCATCCCCCACCCCTTTCGCGGGGGGGCGGGGAACGCCTCCCGGACGGCCGCAGGGCGCATTTCCTCCGCGGCGGAGCGCCGCAACCGGCTCCGTGTCGGCTGGGAAGGCCCAGGGGGGGCAGGTGGCCCGCCGCTCCGGCGGCGCATGTTATAGCCCCCCCTGGCAGCAGCTTTGCCGTTACCCCCGCCGTTTCCTCCTTCCCCTTTGCCAACTGTTAAGTAGTCTTAACCTCATTCACTACATCTATGCAGACGATGTT
The DNA here is from genome assembly GCF_901001135.1 of Rhinatrema bivittatum. NCBI lineage: Eukaryota > Metazoa > Chordata > Amphibia > Gymnophiona > Rhinatrematidae > Rhinatrema > Rhinatrema bivittatum. The sequence goes on from NC_042616.1 coordinate 61,525,476, forward strand.
CAGATTCTTATTCCCATAACAGAATCTATTAAGAAAGCCATCGCACTTTGGAACAACAGCTTACAAGCCGAAGCCACCACTAATCTCCTCAACAGTCTAAACCTGGTCCTCAATGCCTCTAAAACTAAACTCCTCTTCATTTCCTACAAGCAAGAAAACCTCCCATCTCAGATCCATCACAAACACCTTCTCACCCACAACCATGTGAGAGACCTGGGAGTAATTATAGACAACCGTCTTGACCTAAAGAATATGATCCAAACCACAACTGTAAGATATAATATTATATCTTAATGGGCCTCGACAAAGGAAACTCTTTCCTATTGATCTTGTTAGACCTTTCCGCAGCGTTCGACACGGTCAACCACGCCATCCTCCTAAACCAGCTTTCGTCCATAGGAATCAGCGGCACCGTCCGATCCTGGTTCAAAACGTTTCTCGATAACAGAGGTTACAAAGTTAAACTCCAAAACAAGGAATCCTCAAGATTTGACTCTGTCATAGGAGTCCCTCAAGGTTCTTGATTATCTCCGACCCTATTTAATATCTATCTTCTTCCTCTCTGCCAACTTCTTACCGACCTCAATCTAAAGTACTTCCTTTACGCAGATGATATTGAAATCATCATCCATATCAAAGACACATACTCTAAAACTCTTGACTACTGGGAAACATGCCTCCAGAAAATCAAACAAGTAGTAAACAACCTACACCTCATCTTAAACTCATCCAAGACAGAAATCCTACTCATCTCTCCTGAAAACAATATCTCCAACACTACTCTTCCCACCAACCTACCTACCACACAAGTTACAGACTTAGGAGTGATAATAGACAACCGGCTAAACTTCAAGGCACATATCAACAAAACAACCAAAGACTGCTTCTATAAACTCCAGGTTCGGAAGAGGATAAGACCTCTTTTCCATGCTCAAGACTTCAGAACGATCATCCAAGCAGTCATTTTTGCGAAATTAGACTACTGCAGTTCCCTATTGCTAGGTCTGCCCTCATCCTATTCCAAACCACTACAGATGGTTCAAAATTCAGCAGCCCGATTACTAACAGGCGCAAGAAAGAGAGACCACATATCTCCCATTCTGAAAGAGTTACATTGGCTACCCGTCCACTTCCGTATCATCTATAAAGCCATATGTGTCATCTTCAAAACTATTCATCAACGCATCTTATGCACTTTAGCTGATGACAAAGGAATCGGAAAATCTCTCAGAAATAAGAATACGCGTGGGAACACAAGGTCTGGATGAACAGGCACATCATTTGAGGACAGATGTCAATCCCAGCTAGGGACACAAGCAGCGTAGGAAAAGAAACTAACCAGGATTCCCTCAGTAACGGCGAGTGAAGAGGGAAGAGCCCAGCGCCGAATCTCCGCCACTCCGGGTTCGGGGATCTGAACCCGACTCCCTTTCGATCGGCCGAGGACGACGGAGGCCATCGCCCGTCCCTTCCGAACGGCGCTCGCCTATCTGTTAGGACCGGCTGACCCATGTTGAACTGCTGTTCACATGGAACCCTTCTCCACTTCGGCCTTGAAGAAGAATGCTCAGTCTGTTTAAAAGAACAAAATTAACGGACCCACTCAAGGAATATGCTCAGTCTGTTTAAAATAAGAAAATTAACGGACCCACTCTGAAGGTCAATGCTCAGTCTGTTTAAAAGAACAAAATTAACGGACCCACTCAAGGACTATGCTCAGTCTGTTTAAAAGAACACAATTAACGGACCCACTCTGAAGGTCAATGCTCAGTCTGTTTAAAATAGCAATATCAACAGACCCACTCTGAAGGACAATGCTCAGTCTGTTTAAAAGAACAAAATTAACGGACCCACTCAAGGACTATGCTCAGTCTGTTTAAAAGAACACAATTAACGGACCCACTCTGAAGGTCAATGCTCAGTCTGTTTAAAATAGCAATATCAACAGACCCACTCTGAAGGACAATGCTCAGTCTGTTTAAAAGAACAAAATGGAACTGCCCAGCTAGGGACACAAGGCCTGGAGGAACAGGCACATCATTGGTGGACAGAGGTCAATCCCGGCTAGGGACACAAGGCCTGGAGGGACAGGCAGGCACAGCAATGGAGTTAAAACACCAGTAGAAACACAATGGCTGGAGGTACAGGCAGGAACAGCAACGGAGTTAAAACACTTGTGGGAACACAAGGCCTGGAGGAACAGGCACATCATTGGAGGACAGAGGTCAATCCCAGCTAGGGACACAAGTCGCATAGGAAAAGAAACTGACCAGGATTCCCTCAGTAACGGCGAGTGAAGAGGGAAGAGCCCAGCGCCGATTCTCCACCACTCCGGGTTCGTGGATCTGAACCCGACTCCCTTTCGATCGGCCGAGGATGACGGAGGCCATCGCCCGTCCCTTCCGAACGGCGCTCGCCTATCTGTTAGGACCGGCTGACCCATGTTGAACTGCTGTTCACATGGAACCCTTCTCCACTTCGGCCTTGAAGAAGAAAGCTCAGTCTGTTTAAAATAAGAAAATTAACGGACCCACTCTGAAGGTCAATGCTCAGTCTGTTTAAAATAGCAATATCAACAGACCCACTCTGAAGGACAATGCTCAGTCTGTTTAAAATAACAAAATGGAACTGCCCAGCTAGGGACACAAGGCCTGGAGGTACAGGCAGGAACAGCAACGGAGTTAAAACACTTGTGGGAACACTAGGGCTGCACAGTAGATGCCGGTCAGACACAGCGATTCATGTCAAGAACATGTGCTGCAGTGCTTACTGCTTACATTATCTTGAGCATAGGAGGCAATTGGAACTGCTGCAAGGCTCCTTTCAATAGCTTTTATTCATCTTGCCATTCACAAGGAAAATCGGGAAAGCCAAGCACTGGCAGGTTTACTTTCAAAAACACTAGCATTTCCATCAAGACCGGTGAAAGCCTTGAGCGGTGAGGGCTCATGATATCCCCTGTCATTGAAAAAACACGTTCACTGGGCACACTTGTTGGTGGACATGACAGATATCCTTCAGCCACTTTGGCTAGGTGTGGCCAGACAGTGGACTTGTGTGCCCAATATGCCAGCGGATCTGTCTGCGTATTCTCTATCGGCTCTGAGAGATACCGTTTCACTGACAGCTCTGCTGCTGTCTCCTCCTGTGCTTGGGAGGGCTGAGAGTCACTCAATCCAGTTACTTTCTCTCTCGCCTGTTGCACTACTGATGTATCTTTATGGCCAACATGCCTTGGGCGTTCTGACGTTGAGGTGGAGGCACTAGTAATAGTATCTGTCACTGACACAGTCCTTCTCCTGCCAGGGATAGCAGCAGCACAACTCTGTGACGTGCCTGCTGTTTCCACCTGTGCTTCAAGCCTAATCTGTCTCCGCCTATGGTGCTCCTGTTCACGGACCTGTGCTAACAACAGCTCCTTCACAAATGACAGACAATTGGTCTGTAGGGCGATTTTACCTTTCACACGGGGATCACAGACAGAGGCGAGCATGTATGTGCTGTCCTCTGTTAAAGGCCTTAATCTGTCTTTCACCTGCTGCTGCAAAACGTCCACACACTGCAGCACCTCAGCAGTCATTCCCTCTTGCCGTTTAATGCCTTCCAAATGGTCATCCAGGAATTTCACTATAGGGATGATGTCAGCCAAGGTGGAACTTCTGGAACTCAGCTCCTCCGTGACGTCCTTGAAGGGCTGCAGGATTTTTACCAGCTGACTCATGACTAACCAATCGTGATGCCCTAGGGGATTCTGTACACCTATGTCTATTGTACCAGAAAGTTCATGAAGGGGTGTCTGCAGCTCCAATAACCTCTCCAGCATCATAAAGGTGGAATTCCACCGGGTGGGAACGTCTTGAATGAGACGCTTCTCGGGCATATCCAAAGCAGTCTGATTTTCTCGGAGAACCTGCCCCGCCCTGACACTTCTGTGGAAGTGTGCTGCTATGTTCCTGCACTTCTGTATTAACCTACGCAGGTATTCAGTCTCCTTGTCCTTGGACTCCAAGCCCAAACCTGACTTCACTACCAGATGCAGAGTGTGTGCAAAACATCGGATGTTCTTAAACCGCCCATCGCTTATTGCCTTAACCATGTTTGCACCGTTGTCTGTGACAAAAAAGCCTGCCCGCGTTTTACTGTCTCGCTGGTGTACTTTCCAGCTCGCCAGCATCTTTCTGATGCATGCTAGAATATTGGCAGCGGTATGGGCATGGTCCGTCAGGTGGGTGTTCAGTAAAGCCCACCTCCACCCTGATGCTTGTTCAGTAATAGAGCTGCTGGCTGCCCCTGCCTCTGCCATGTCCCACCAGTGTGCTGTCAGAGAGAGGTAAGAGTGTGCAGCATTCATGGCGGTCCAGATATCGCAGGTGAAATGCACTCTTCCGTCTGCCTTACCTAGCAGTGCTTGCACGCGACTGACACAGTGCTTGTACAGGCTGGGGATGACCTTTCTACTAAATGTGGTTCTGGAGGGGACTTTGTAATTTGGAAGTACGACCTTCAAGAAACGTTTGAAACCCACATTCTCAACTAACTGCAGGGGCTGGTCATCAAGGGCAATCATTTCCCCAATGCTCCTGGTTACTACTTTTGCGGCTGCCTGCCTCCTACCCCGGGATAGCGTTACCGCACTCCACCCCATTTCCTCCATGGTGCATTGTCGCTTCTCCCACATGTCAGTGGGTTTCTGGCCTGCCGCCTGACTGCTAGAAGGGTATGAGGGCGTGGGCTGACTCTGCTGCTTTCCTACCACTGCACCCTGGTTGGAAGGGGAAGGGGTCCCCTGACGGAAAATGCTACCATCCCCAGATGGCAGTAATCTTGTTGGGTGTTGCCTCTTAACATGATACTCCATGCCAAAATTTGACAGATGTCCCAGTTGCTTGCCTCTGCTAATATCCCTGGCACAGTAATTACACCGAGCATAACGCGGGTCTTCTGTCACTTTAAAATGTGCCCAGATCGCAGATTTCTTTTGTGATCCTCCTCTCTTTCCCGCCCTGGGGGTGGATGGTGGCACTGGAGTTGAGGTACTACTGGGTGTGGGTGGTGCACCCACTGCACCCGGCGAAGCAATGCCAGCGGGGGCAACAGTCACCCTCTGTCTCCCTTCTGACAGCTCTTCCTCCTCCTCGATATCAGTGGAATGTCTCCCCTGCCGCAGATTTCTGGAGGTGGAGGCTAAAACAGGACTAACTGACAATTCTACCGAAGATTGCTCAGGTATAACATCTTCCGTTTCTGATGAGAATCCCATCCAAGAAGATTCTTCTTCTGAATCAGAAGCTAACAGTGCCAGCGCTACCTTGTCACCGCAAAGTTTTGCAGGACACTTCTGTCCCCTGGCTGCTCTTGGGTGTGTAACTTTTGTCTGGCTAGACTCTGCCTCCTCTTCACTCTCCTCCAAAACTACAGTGCCAGAAACAGGTGCTGGCGATTGCAAAGTTTCATGGTCTGATTTCTTTTTTTTTGCCATGGAACTGCCATCCCCTACAAAGACGTTTGATTGCGACAGTTGCCTTTTTACCTGTACTGGTGGTGTTGCGCTGGTGTCTTTTGCGGTGCCTCCGCTGCCATTCCCACTAAGTCGCTTGCATCTCCCTTTCCCTGACATTATGGATTTAATGTCAATGAGTACTAGTGGTAACACTGCCCACTGTCCCACAATAATAATGTTCGGTCAGTTTAAAATAACTAAATTAACAGACCCACTCAAGAAGAATGCTCAGTCTGTTTAAAATAACAAAATGAACGGACCAAGTCAAGGACAATGCGGTTAAGTCTGTTTAAAAATAGCAGATTGAACAGACTCGCTGAAGGCCAATCTTCACTCTGTTTATGCCCACTGCCTGCCTGGCAATGCACGGAATGTGTCTGTCTGTGTGTGTGCAGTGAGTGCACAGAGAACAAGCTTCCTTTTCAGTAGATATGAGGCAGGGTACTCCCAGCCCTGGAACTGCTGCCCACCCAGCACTGAACCACTCAAGGACAATGCGGTTAAGTCTGTTTAAAAATAGCAAATGTAACAGACTCGCTGAAGGGCAATGTTCACTCTGTTTACAATGCCCACTGCCTCACTGCCTGCCTGGCAATGCACGGAATGTGTCTGTCTGTGTGCACTGCAGTGCACATAGAACTAAAGTAGATATGAGGCAGGGTACTCCCAGCACTGGAACTGCTGCCCACCCAGCACTGAACCACTGAAGGAGAATGTGTTCACTCTGTTTACAATGCCCACTGCCTCACTGCCTGCCTGGCAATGCACGGAATGTGTCTGTGTGTGTGCAGTGAGTGCACAGAGAACAAGCTTCCTTTTCAGTAGATATGAGGCAGGGTACTCCCAGCCCTGGAACTGCTGCCCAGTGCCCACCCAGCACTGAACCACTCAAGGAGAATGCTTTTAAGTCTGTTTAAAAATAGCAAATGTAACAGACTCGCTGAAGGGCAATGTTCACTCTGTTTACAATGCCCACTGCCTCACTGTCTGCCTGGCAATGCACGGAATGTGTCTGTCTGTGTGCACTGCAGTGCACATAGAACTAAAGTAGATATGAGGCAGGGTACTCCCAGCCCTGGAACTGCTGCCCAGTGCCCACCCAGCACTGAACCACTCAAGGAGAATGCTTTTAAGTCTGTTTAAAAATAGCAAATGTAACAGACTCGCTGAAGGGCAATGTTCACTCTGTTTACAATGCCCACTGCCTCACTGTCTGCCTGGCAATGCACGGAATGTGTCTGTCTGTGTGCACTGCAGTGCACATAGAACTAAAGTATATATGAGGCAGGGTACTCCCAGCCCTGGAACTGCTGCCCAGTGCCCACCCAGCACTGAACCACTCAAGGAGAATGCTTTTAAGTCTGTTTAAAAATAGCAAATGTAACAGACTCGCTGAAGGGCAATGTTCACTCTGTTTACAATGCCCACTGCCTCACTGTCTGCCTGGCAATGCACGGAATGTGTCTGTCTGTGTGCACTGCAGTGCACATAGAACTAAAGTAGATATGAGGCAGAGTACTCCCAGCCCTGGAAATGCTGCCCAGTGCCCACCCAGCACTGAACCACTCAAGGAGAATGCTTTTAAGTCTGTTTAAAAATAGCAAATGTAACAGACTCGCTGAAGGGCAATGTTCACTCTGTTTACAATGCCCACTGCCTCACTGCCTGCCTGGCAATGCACGGAATGTGTCTGTCTGTGTGCACTGCAGTGCACATAGAACTAAAGTAGATATGAGGCAGGGTACTCCCAGCACTGGAACTGCTGCCCACCCAGCACTGAACCACTGAAGGAGAATGTGTTCACTCTGTTTACAATGCCCACTGCCTCACTGCCTGCCTGGCAATGCACGGAATGTGTCTGTGTGTGTGCAGTGAGTGCACAGAGAACAAGCTTCCTTTTCAGTAGATATGAGGCAGGGTACTCCCAGCCCTGGAACTGCTGCCCACCCAGCACTGAACCACTCAAGGACAATGCGGTTAAGTCTGTTTAAAAATAGCAAATGTAACAGACTCGCTGAAGGGCAATGTTCACTCTGTTTACAATGCCCACTGCCTCACTGCCTGCCTGGCAATGCACGGAATGTGTCTGTCTGTGTGCACTGCAGTGCACATAGAACTAAAGTAGATATGAGGCAGGGTACTCCCAGCACTGGAACTGCTGCCCACCCAGCACTGAACCACTGAAGGAGAATGTGTTCACTCTGTTTACAATGCCCACTGCCTCACTGCCTGCCTGGCAATGCACGGAATGTGTCTGTGTGTGTGCAGTGAGTGCACAGAGAACAAGCTTCCTTTTCAGTAGATATGAGGCAGGGTACTCCCAGCCCTGGAACTGCTGCCCAGTGCCCACCCAGCACTGAACCACTCAAGGAGAATGCTTTTAAGTCTGTTTAAAAATAGCAAATGTAACAGACTCGCTGAAGGGCAATGTTCACTCTGTTTACAATGCCCACTGCCTCACTGCCTGCCTGGCAATGCACGGAATGTGTCTGTCTGTGTGCACTGCAGTGCACATAGAACTAAAGTAGATATGAGGCAGGGTACTCCCAGCACTGGAACTGCTGCCCACCCAGCACTGAACCACTGAAGGAGAATGTGTTCACTCTGTTTACAATGCCCACTGCCTCACTGCCTGCCTGGCAATGCACGGAATGTGTCTGTGTGTGTGCAGTGAGTGCACAGAGAACAAGCTTCCTTTTCAGTAGATATGAGGCAGGGTACTCCCAGCCCTGGAACTGCTGCCCAGTGCCCACCCAGCACTGAACCACTCAAGGAGAATGCTTTTAAGTCTGTTTAAAAATAGCAAATGTAACAGACTCGCTGAAGGGCAATGTTCACTCTGTTTACAATGCCCACTGCCTCACTGTCTGCCTGGCAATGCACGGAATGTGTCTGTCTGTGTGCACTGCAGTGCACATAGAACTAAAGTAGATATGAGGCAGGGTACTCCCAGCCCTGGAACTGCTGCCCAGTGCCCACCCAGCACTGAACCACTCAAGGAGAATGCTTTTAAGTCTGTTTAAAAATAGCAAATGTAACAGACTCGCTGAAGGGCAATGTTCACTCTGTTTACAATGCCCACTGCCTCACTGTCTGCCTGGCAATGCACGGAATGTGTCTGTCTGTGTGCACTGCAGTGCACATAGAACTAAAGTATATATGAGGCAGGGTATTCCCAGCCCTGGAACTGCTGCCCAGTGCCCACCCAGCACTGAACCACTCAAGGAGAATGCTTTTAAGTCTGTTTAAAAATAGCAAATGTAACAGACTCGCTGAAGGGCAATGTTCACTCTGTTTACAATGCCCACTGCCTCACTGTCTGCCTGGCAATGCACGGAATGTGTCTGTCTGTGTGCACTGCAGTGCACATAGAACTAAAGTAGATATGAGGCAGAGTACTCCCAGCCCTGGAAATGCTGCCCAGTGCCCACCCAGCACTGAACCACTCAAGGAGAATGCTTTTAAGTCTGTTTAAAAATAGCAAATGTAACAGACTCGCTGAAGGGCAATGTTCACTCTGTTTACAATGCCCACTGCCTCACTGTCTGCCTGGCAATGCACGGAATGTGTCTGTCTGTGTGCACTGCAGTGCACATAGAACTAAAGTAGATATGAGGCAGAGTACTCCCAGCCCTGGAACTGCTGCCCAGCCAGCACTGAACCACTCAAGGAGAATGCTTTTAAGTCTGTTTAAAAATAGCAAATATGAGGCAGAGTACTGCCAGCCCTGCCTGGCACTGCCCAGGATAAAATGTACAGACTCACTCAATAAGAATGTTCTTTTTTTTTTTTCCCTAACAAAGAATCTGTTCTGTGTTGTCTATCAAATCTGGTTCTGTTCTGTGTTGTCTATCAAATCGGGTTCTGCTATCTTCTCTGCCTCAGCCTGCCTAAGCCCACCCAGCACGATCCCAATCCCACCTCCCCACTGAATCGCTGAAAATGTCCGTCAGTCCTCGTGCTGCTGCTGCTTTTATAGTGCTGCTGGCTCGTCAGGAAATCCTCAGAGAAGCACGGAATGACAGCGCGATTCGCTGCATTCAGTGCTTCTCTGAAAAGGTGAACGCAGATTCGCTGCGTTCCGGTATCCATGCCGACCTGTCCCACCCTTTCCTGTGAGTCACTGAGACTCACAGGACAGGGTCAGACAGGTTGGCATGGTTACCGCAGGGGCGCCGCCATTTTCAGGTAATCCGGGGCTCCGAGCTCGAGTCGCAGGTAATGGCGGCGAGAAAGCGCGCGCATGGCGATTCGCCGTATCCGACATATCTATGTTCATTTATGTCGGAAATCTGCTCGTATACGCCCCATCTTTTTTTTAAGTTAAAAAAAAAATTTGAGTTGCGTTTTCCATATGCGGTCAATCCGAATGCACATCCCTAGCTAGCACCGTGAGTGTTGAATTTCCTTGGGACCAGCACATGAAGAGATGCTGCAGAACGGATTTTCTCCACAAAGAAGAAGGAACAGGCTAGTAACAGCAGCAGTGGAGGAGGAATGACCCATGGACCCTGACTGCCTGGTCTGCATGTGTGTATGAATGAATGGGAGACTGCCTGTGATGAGTGTGTGTGTGTGTGAATGGGAGACTGCCTGTGATGGGTATGTGTGTGTGTGTGAATGGGAAGCTACCTGGGATGGGTGTATGTGTGTGTCTGAATGGGAGATTGCCTGGGCTAAGTATGTGAATGGGAGGCTGCCTGACTGAGTGGGTGTGTGAATGGGATCCTGCCTGGGTTGAGTGTGTGTTTCTGCAAATGCATGCATGGGACCCTTCCTGGGATGGACACGGGGTGCATATGTTAGGATAGTAGCCTGCCTGGGATTTGGGTGGATGTGAATGGGAGCCTGCCTGGGGTGTGTGGGTATAAATGGGAGCTTGTCTGTGTGTGTGTGTGTGGGGGGGGGGGGGATTCTAACCTGCCAGCAGCTGAAATGAAGATGAGGGCCTGACCCTGCTGGTAGATCCCAACAAAAAAGAGCTGGAGATGCCTGCAGCTTTGTCTGAAAGGGAACATATGTGTGTATGAGCTTGTGTGTGTATATAAGAAAGAGAGGAGAAAGTCAGTGCATCCCGCTCTCTCTACTCCACAACAATCCCTGGGCACCTGGAAATCAAAGGTTCCCAGGTTTGGAAAGCATGAATTTTTAAATCCTTTTGTTTTATTTTTCAGGTATTTACTATGTCTGCTGTTTTGAAATTCTCTATTGGAGTTTGGGACATTTAAAACATTTATATATGAGTTTTTAATTATTTGATCTTTTATTCATCATCTTTTTAAAAATGATATTATTAATATGTTTTTAATATTATGGCTGAAGGTAAAACTGAATTAGCTTCAATAAAGAAAGTCTCAGCCACTGTACATTGCTAGAGGGATTTCTTATTGGCATCACAGCAGTGCATGTAAATATAATGTAAGTGATATTTTTACCTCAGAATACTGTACTTTGATATTTTTCATGTAAAATATAAATGCATAACTCATAACTGTGTATGTGGAATGGGGTAGGGGGCATTGTACAAGGTTATAAGGTTCACCTAGGGCACCTAATACCCTTGCAGCAGCCAAAGGTTTGGGGGGAGGGATGGTGTCAGATTTTAAAGTTTGTATCACTGAAGGGAGCTGGGCTTTTTTTGGAGGGCTCGAGAATGAATGAACGTGGTGGCAGCACAGTAATTGTTCGCACAAGGCAGCAAAAAAGCTAGCACCAGCCCTGTGAGAAGAGATCCTGATTCAAGTTTTTTTTAAGTTGTATTTTTCCAGGAAAGGGAGATTTTTTTTCTGCCCCCCCCTCCCCCCTCCCTTTCCCCTGAACTGGAGACTTTTAGTGACTGTTTCCAGTACAGGCCTTTCCTTCTGGGAGGCCACTTGCTGTCTTTTGAAGAGGAATCATCAAGGGAGAAACATCCCTCTGAGGCCGCTCCGAAATCAGAGCGGCCTCAGAGGGAGCTTTCTTTCCGGCGCCCCCCACCTTCCCTTTCCTTCCCCTAATTAACCCGCCCCCCGGCTCTAACTAATTCCCCCCCCATACCTTTATTTCAAAAGTTACGCCTGCCCAAGGCAGGCGTAACTTGCGCACGCTGGGCTGGCTGCCGGCACGCCATGTTCCGGTCCGGGGGCTGGTCCGGAGGCTGTGGCCACGCCCCCAGAACGCCCCTTTGCTGGAACCACGGCCATGGCCCCACCCCCGGAATGCTCCTGATGACATGCCGGCCACGACACGCCCCCGAAACGCCCCCCCCCAGGAAAGCCCTGGGACTTAGACACATCCCAGCCTATGCAAGATAGGCTCAGCGCATGCAGGGGGTGGAATGAGTAGCTTTTCGGGGGTTACGCACGTATCTTACGCGCGTAAACCTTTGAAAATCTGCCCCAAAATGAGCATCCACTAAAAACAAAATGAAAAAAAAAAAGTTGGAAAAAGAACAAACAAAATGAAAAAAATAATACAAAACTATTTTATAAACTGGGTAATACTAAGAAATAGATGGGGCTTCCTTCGATATTACATTCCGTATTGTTCTTTGCTTGGTTCGTATGTATTAGTGGAAAAGCAATATGGAGCAGACCACTAAAAAGTTGCAGATTTCTGTTGGAATTTGAGGACACTCTATGGGTGACTGTAGGTAATTCCATGTGCCCAGGGCACAGTGCAGTTCTGTTTTTTTTGTTTTTGTTTTTTTTTAGTGGGCTCTACTGTATTTGGGGATGTGAGTGCTACATCAGTAACATCACTAGTCTGACTGGAAAACCGAGCCAGGAAGTAAACTGAAGGTCTTCCTCTAGGCAAGGCAGAGCTCTACCAGTAGGCCAGGAAGGAGGATAAAAGAGTTTAATATTTGCAGCACCCCTTGACATATCTGTAAGATCATCCTATCATTGCTAGAGGCCCACAGATTATTTTATTAAGGGCTGAATTCTCAAAAGCATTTAGACATCTAAAACCCCAGTTCTATGCACGTAAACCGGCTTTTGAAAATTCTCTGGGGGTTTGAAATGTGTAAAAGTATGTGCAGAAGAGATTCCATGTAAAGAAGAATGCCAGAGGCGGAGCTGGGGCAGGGAAACCATTTACGCATCTACTTTCATGTTCGAAAGTCTGCGTGTAAATGTGCACATGCTCACCCTGGCAGGTGTAAACGCGTGCGCGCGTGCCACGTTCGGGCAGGCGTATTCCCGCTGATTTTCAAAGCGGACTTGCGCTTGAAAGTCTGCTTTGAAAGTTCTGGCTGTGGTCTACGTGTACTTTCTACATGCAGACTGTAGCCCTGTGCCAGCTGTTATAAAATTATCCTCAACGTGACTGCATGGTAGAAGAGACGGTCAAGTTGAAAGATTAGCCAAGGTCCAGCAAGACCAGCTTTCTGCTAAATGGCCAAAAAACTCGCTTTAGTTGCTAGCACTGGAGAAAGAGTAAATAATGGCATTTCTCAGGCATGTCACAGTTTCAGGAATTCCCTCAGGCCGGTTCCCTTTCGTGCCCTCTCTTTTAAAAACCAGTCATCACCTTGGAGCATTCTTTTGTAATCCTCAGATGTGTACATTTCTCTGCCCGCTCCCTACATATGAGAGGATCATTTTGCACCTGCCCTTTCTGGTTTCCGGTTGTACAGTATCGGGAAACATTTCGACTCTGAGATCTCTGTGATGTCACAAACCTGTCAGTCTTCAATGCTGCAAAATGTCAATAATTTCAGAGTCATTTCTGATTTATTCATAAGCAGGGTCTGCTAAATGTAATACAATGCAGGAATTTTTTTCCTCCTTTATTTATAGTGGCATATGCATGCATACATCTAGAGAAAAGGGTAAAGATGTACGTGAGGAGTCTTATCCAAGAATGTCTTAATAAACTGAGTGGCAAATATGGGAAAGATTCTGTAGGCTTTGCTAAACAATGTCTTCATAGTTTTACCTTAGGCTGTGCAAGACTAATGTTTATCTTTAAATATAAATTCTAATTAGAGAAGTGCAAACAGGTTTTTATACTTGCAATAAAACTGTCTGGAAGCACATCAAGATGAATATATGCCCGTTTCTATTTGTAAAGGCCAACTCTGGTCCTCATGCATCGTCTGGTTTTCAGGATAATACAAGAAATGCACAATAAAAAAACTTTCATTTTGTTGTGTTTGTTTTTTGGTTTTTTTGTTGTTTCGGGGTTTTTAAAATTTGGGATTTGGTTTGTTTAATGTTTATTTCATTCCTTTTCATATGCAGAGCCAAAATAAACACTGAAGGGTTAATATTCATGTAAGGGGAATTAGAACATAACCCTTACTGCTAAAATAGAGGTTTTTCTTATCCTTAAAGAGAGGACTCTTCTAGCAATGGGCAGTTCAGATGGTATAGGGCTTATCCGAGTGGCAGGAGGATCCATCCCCCAAAGGGTAGATCAGTGATCTAATGCTTATAAAGGGAGCTCCTTGAGTCCTGGGAAGAGATGTTGATGGGGCAGCATAGAGGCTGCTCTCTTCCACAGCTCCGGTGAGGGAAAGTTCAGCGGTCTTGCCTTTTCCTTTGAGAGCGTGTGTTTCTTCCATCGTTTTGGTGGTTGGAGCTGATCTAGGGGGCTTTCTCTCCCCGGGACTCAGGGTTGGAAGCTTGTTCAGCAGAAAGTTTGCACCCAACAAGGTATCTGAGAAACATTACTGAAGTGGGAGAAAAGGATTTCTTAGATCTGAGGGGGTACGAAGATTTTTTCAGAAGCCCTAGGAAGTCCAAGATTTCCCTGCTTCATTTCTTCAAGGTGCATGAGAAAATTGTCTTTTTGAACTTGGGAGATGTCTAAGAACGCTGATATTTGCTGATTTAAGAAGGACCGATCCTTGTATTTTTCTACATCTTACAGCTTCTGGACTTTATTTATTGTCTCTAGGGAACTACGTTTTATTCAGAACACATCTTTGGAGTGGATTGTTGAACTTCTTAGCGGTGCTGCAGCCTTGTTCTTGCCCTCCAATTCACAGAACCCATCTCTCCTATCCCTGCATCGAGTGGTTCAGTGCTCAGCAGGACTGGTAAGTGTGGGCCCCCTCCCCCGAAGGGTGTGTGTGTGTTACATTCAGTAGGCTGGCAACTGGCAAATTTATCCAGGTAAAGTTACCCTGATAACCTTAAACCTACGCAGCTATATTCTTTGCGTGCGCCGGCGGCCTATGCAAAATAGAGGTGTGTAAATCCAGCAGGATTTATGCACGCAGGGCTTTTAAAATCTACCCCTCAGTGTTTATCCCATGCCCCTTTGAAGTCCTTGACTGTTTTTATCTTCCCCACCTCTTCTGGAAGGGCATTCCAGGCATTCACCACCGTCTCCATGAAGAAATATTTCCTGACATTGGTTCTGAGTCATCCTCCCTGGAGTTTCATTTCATGACTCCTAGTTCTATTGATTTCTTTCCAACAGAAAAGATTTGATGATTGTACATCATTAAAACCTTTCAGATATCTGAAGGTCTGTATCGTATCTCCCCTGTACTTCCTTTCTTCCAGGGTATACATATTCAGATCCTTCAGCCTCTCCTCATAAGTCTTCCAATGCTGACCCTTCGCATTTTGATTGCTCTTCTTTGGACTGCCTCTATCCTGACTTTATCCTTTTTGAAATACAGGCACCAGTATTGAACGCAGTACTCCAGGTGAGGCCTCACCATGGACCTATACAAGGGCATTATCACCTCTTTTTTCTTACTGGTTATTCCTCTCTCTATGCAGCCCAGCATTGTTTTGGCTTTAGCTATCGCCTTCTCACATTGCTTCGCCATCTTCAGATCATCAGACATTATCACACCAAGGTCCCTCTTCCAGTCTGTGCGCATTAGTCTTTCACTGCCTATCACAAAATGCTCTTTTAGATTGCTGCACCTCAGATGCATGACTCTGCACTTCTTGGCATTATAACCCAGCTGCCAAATCTTTGACCACTCTTCAAGTTTTCTTAAATCACTTTTCATTCTCTTTACTCCTTCAGATGTATCCACTCTGTTGCAGATCTTAGTATCATCCACAAATAGACAAACTTTACCTTCTATCCCTTCTGCCAGGTTGCTCACAAAGATATCGAACAGAACCAGTCCCAAAACGGATCCCTGAGCACTCCACTTAACACCGTTCTTTCTTCAGAGAAGGTTCCATTTACCATTCCATACTGTTTCCTGTCAGACAACCAGTTTACAATCCATGCTACTACCTTGGCACCCACTTCCAAGCTTATCATTTTGTTCACGAGTCTTCTATGTGGGACCGTATCAAAAGCTTTACTAAAATCCAAGTAAATCAAATTGAGTGCTCTTCCCTGATCCAATTCTCTAGTCACCCAATCCAAAAAACTAATCAAATTTGTCTGACAGGACCTTTCCCTGGTGAATCCATGCTGCCTCAGGTCGAGCAACACATTGGATTGTAAATAGTTCACTATCCTTTCCCTCAGCAGTCTCCATTAATATTCCCACTACCGAGGTGAGGCTAACCGGCCTGTAGTTTCCAGCCTCCTCTCTGTCCCCATTCTTGTGAAGCGGGACCACCAATGCTCTTCTCCAATTACTCGGCACCACTCCCGTTTCTAGGGATCTATTGAACAGGTCCTTCAATGGACCCACCAGCACATCTCTGAGCTCCCTCAGTATTCTGGGATGTACCTCATCCGGCCCTATGGCCTTGTCCACTTTCAGTTTTCCTAGCTCCTCTCCACTGCAGCTATGGAGGTTACGGCAGTTTTCTGAATAGTTCTGTGTACCAACTTTGGTTTGTTTGCAAGACAGTCACTTATACACAAAAGAAAAATGAAGAAAAGGGTTCTTCTATATGTGTGCCACATCAAGGAGCCCATTAGATGACCACAATTCATTATACTTTGAAACCATACTTTTTAAAGGAATAATTCAAGCATACCATTGTTCACAAAGCCCCTGAAGCAGCCCCCCTCTATGTGGGTGAAACTCAGCCAGAGTTGGGCAACTGTTGGGCAACTTTCTTAATTTTAATAAAGGAGTTTTGTCTACTTCACCCCTATCCACAATCTTGTTAACTAGCGATGGTCCTTCTTCTCCAGGGTTTTCTTTAGTAAACATTGAACTGAAGTATTTGTTTAATATTTCAGCCATTTCTTCATCTCTCTCCACACATTGATCTTTGACACCTTTCAATTTCATTATACCACTTTGGACCTTTCTCTGATATATCTGAAAAATGTTTTGTCCTCTCGCTTTATCTTTTTGGCAATCCTTTCTTCTGCCTGACTTTTTGCTTTCTTGATTTCTTTCTTCATCTTCCTCAGTTTCACCAAATATTCTTTTCCCTGTGTTCCTCTTTTTGGGATCCTTTATATTTCTTGAACACTGTTCTTTTTGCTTTTTATCAGCCACCTCCTTGGAGAACCAGATTGGTTTCTTATTTCTCTTACTTTTGTTTACTTTTCTAACATATAGATTTGTTGCCTTTGTAATTGCTCCTTTTAGTTTGGCCCACTGTTGTTCCACCTCTCTCATTTTCTCCCAGTCTTCTAGTCCATCCTCCAGGTACATCACCTTTTTGACAAAGTCCATATTTTTGAAATTCAAAACTCAGGTTTTCGTGTAGTTTGGGAAAAAAATCCCAGACCTGCAGGCCCTAATGGTGGAGGCAGACTTGATATGGTAATCACAAAAAAGGGAGAATATAGACCCCCTACTCTTTACACAATACACACATACATAGGGGATCCAATAATATTGATCTATGAATTTTTTAATACATCAATTAATCAATAAACATATTTTCAAAACATATTTATCAGAATATTTCAAACATGTATTAATAATATTACATACACATTAAATTCACAGATGTTTCCATAATTACATCATTAACATATAAACATATGTGCAACCTTATAGACATTATCACCCCATCATAGCACCCATAGACTAACAACATTACCACCCCATAGCAGCATTAACTTAAAAACCCCTCCAGAAACTCATACATACATCTCACACACACTCCCCACCCACTAAAAACCAGCATCTAAAACCACCCAACCTATTGGACTTAAAGCTATCTTTTATCCCAGTATGCTCCACCACAAATTAATTTAATATGGGAGCACTCAAACACATCCCTCACACCTCTAAAATCCCCAAAGATTTTTTTTTGTTAAAGCTGACTTTATTAGGGTATGCTCCGCTACATATTCATTCCATATGGGGGCAATCCACCACGTCCCAACAAGGATCCCTGTTTCGCCGCAGATTCTTCAGGGGACGTTTTACTCCTGATCCACCCAAAGATTAGCAAAGCTCTCCAGTTTTCCAATCATTGAAGCATCACACCTACAAGCAACCAGCCGTTACTATATCCTTCAAAAGATTAAACAAAAAACCAATTATCAAACAAACAAATGTTCAAAACAATATCTTCCCCCACATTAACTCCCACAATCTCAACAGGCGAAAAGACTCACTTTCTCCACAATTCAATTTAGAAAAAAGGCTGCACATCACATATATGGACTCACCACCTGAAACAAAGAAAAAAAATACTCCAAAAAAATGTTTTATGCAAGTCACCTGACCGCACCTCTATTTCGATCTCAAAACCAACCTTTCACAAAACTTTAATACGCTGCACGCGTTTCAAAATATTATTTCCAACTTGTATGTACCTATTACAAAAAGGTACATAATCCATAAATAACTCTCTCAAAATTCCAAAAATGCTCATGTTGACAAGGAACCAATACTCAAAATCCTTATCTTACAGCATATCCAACACTTACAAAAGTACAGCAATTCGAAATCCAAACGCAGCATTTCCCAAACGTTTCTTCAGAACAAGGCACAGCTGACCGTATGGCGAGACACTCCACATATAAACCAACTCAAACCACCACACCCATCACATCTCTCAAACTAAGCAAACCAATCAAACACCAACATACTCCACTACCTCACCACGTTCCTTCACGTCCCTCAGCGGGACCAATCGCATCCACACATACACGCCAATCAAACAACAACATCATCCACAACCACACCACATCCATACACGTCCCACAACGGGACCAATCACAACGCAATACACAGCTACTACAGCAATCTTTAAAACAAAATACAGCCCATTCACACCCGACCATATAATATGATCTCCACAACCAGCAAAAATCAAAAGAATTCAAAAGAATTAAAAATAAAACATTTTCTCAACCAAATTCACTCACTCAACCAATCATAACACAACACACAACACAACACACAGACTTGGACATTGTTGCTGCTACAGAGCCATGGTTCACAAATTCTCATGACTGGGAAACAGCCATACTGGTCTATACTTTTTTTTTTTTAAATTTTTAATTTCTCAATTTTCATTATATTTCACATACAGAAAGTGAATTACAGTAAATATTAACAACAGAATAAGGAATTAACTTCCTAATATCAATAATCAAAATACAACTTTACCGTTTATATTTTCATAAAATAATGAAAAGATCCAGTAACTCTGAAATATTATTAAAATAGGAAAAAGAGTAAGAAATAAGGAAAGATGGTCTATACTTTATTAAGGAAGGACCAGGTGAGAGGTGTCTCCGCCCACAGGGAGGAGCCCTGTGAGTCTCACCGTCAGTAGGCGTAGTCTCAGTGGTATCAGACACAGCTGTGGAATAGAGTCTTTATTAAGAAAGAAGAAAGGCACAGCCCGCAGAGTGGGAGGAGCAGTAAATACAGTTTAAAGCAGAGGGGAATACCCCAGTGATGATACCTCTGATGAGAAGATCCGGTAGTGGCCCGCAGTGCGGGGAACGCCAAAGAGGTGTCTCAGTAGTAATGAAGAGATGGTAGTCTGAGGTGAAGGAACCCCGAGAGGATAGTGTAGCAAAGATGTGGTAATGGCCTGCAGCACAGGGTATACCTGAGTAGCTCCTACTGGGGATGAAGCGGTAGTGGCCCAAGGCACGGGGTACATCAAAAAGGATCCCACAAGGAGGTTTTGGTAAAGATGAAGTTCATAGCAGAAAGGTACTCATAGTAGATAGTTCCAGGAAAGATCCCGGGGAGCGGGATCGAAGAAGTCCAAGGCAGAAGGCCCTCCGAGGAGCAGATAGCTAGAGACGAGGATGGGCCCCCGAGGAGCAGGTACCCAGAGCATCTCACGCCAAGTGTAGAGTCTGGAACTGGAAGTCCAAGAATGGAGTGGAATTCAGCAACGAGGGAACTCCTTGCAAACTCGTCCAAGCGTAGGGCCAGCCAGCTTAAGTACAGCAGATAGATGATGCCATCCGGAGGGGACGCCCCCGAGGTTCCCGCCATGACGTGTACAAAGGTGGCTCATGTGCTCGCCACACGCGACTAGGTAACATCTGATTCAAGATGGTGGTCGGCATCACCCAGGCCGTCCTGGGAATACGAGACTGGTCGGCGGTGGTTGGTGGAGGCCGCCACTCTTCCAGGAAATGAAAAGGCAGAAAAGAAAGAGGTGAGCATTAGTGGTCGCAGCCTTCTGCAACTGACAGGTGTAACAGTACCCCCCCTTCTTAGGGCCCCTCCCCAGGGGTTTTGGTTTCCTAGGATGAGAAATGTGAAATTGCATGATCAATTCCTTGTCGAGGATGTTGCTTGCAGGTTCCCAACTATTCTCTTCAGGACCGAATCCTTCCCATGAGATGAGATAAGATGAGATACTCCCAGCACCTTCCATTGCCTTCCTTAGCAATCGAGTTGACAATCTGGTGTAGTAAGATTGCCTGCTCTAGTGTCTCCTGTTCCAGCATCTCCTGTCCCAGTGTCTCCTGTTCCAGTGTCTTCTGTTCCAGCGTCTCTCCATTCCCTGGTAGTAGCCTTTGGATTGATCTCACGGTACTGACCTTTGCTTGTTCTTGACTATGTCTGACCGCTGCCTGGAACTGACCTCTGCCTGTCTACTGACCACGTCTGACTGCTGCCTGGAACCGACCTCTGCCTGTTCTTTGACCATGTCTGATCGCTGCCTGGAACTTGACCTTTGCCTGACTTGACTACAACCGGACTGACCACTGCTACTGACCCTTGCTTTGGCTGAACATTCTGGACTGATACTCTGGCCTTGATCTTCACTATCCACTTGGACACTCTCTTCTGGCCTTCCGTGACCTCTGGACCATCCTGTTTGGATATTGACCGTGCACCCTTGTTTGTGGTGGGCACTCCCCTGCGCTACCTCTCTAGGAGACCCTGTGAGGCCCACCTAAGACCAGGCGGCCCAGGTACCCAAGGGCTCAACCTGAGGGAACCCCAGGTTGCTATTGGCGAAGCTTCAGCTAGCCTCTGTCTCCTCCTGTGCTCCGCCTCCTGGTGGCAGGCGCTCTCTGGGTCTGACCAGAGGGCCAAACCAATCCTGCACCAGGCCAAGGGTCCTCCTCCAGCGCAACAGGTTGCCAAGGCCATGGACTTGGTGGAGTCTCCCACCTTACAGGCCATTCCTGGCCTAGTAACTCATGTCCGAGAACAACAATGAATCATGGAAGCATTAGCTTCATCTGTGGAGAAAGTACATTCTCAGCTAGAGGATTCTGTTATGGCTAATTCAGGGGATCTGGCTCAAACCCTGCCCCCGCGGGCACCATTGGCCCTCTCAGCTCCACCCGGTTTCAGTGGGGATCCGTGCCTCTGCCGAGGCTTCATCAACCAATGCTATATGAAGTTCGCACTGCAACCCTCACTGTTTCCAGATGAAACAACCAAAATCACCTTCATCCTCTCATGCCTTGAAGGGAAAGCCCTGGCATGGGCTTCCCCACTTTGGGAGTGTTTTGATGCCATCCTCCGCCAACTCCCCCAGTTCATTTCCGTCTTCCGACGGACCTTCGAGGATCCCGGCCAACAGGCAGTTGCGGGCCACCATCTACTCCACCTCTATCAAGGCTCACATTCGCTCGCCGAATTCACAGTAGAATTCAGAACACTGGCCACAGAACTGGGGTGGCAAGAGGACTGCTTACGGGCACTCTACCTAGAGGGACTGTCTTCTACCCTTAAGGATGAACTGGCTGCCTGTGAGATCCCCGCATCTCTGGAAGACCTGATTTCCCTGGTCAGCAAGATTGACCATCGTCTGTGACAGCAGCACCAGGAGGTAAGGGTCCTCCGACCTCCTGCCTTATGCCCATCTCGTGCAACAAGTCTTCAGTTGAAGGCCTTACCGGCACCTCCTCCTCCATCACCTGATGAACCTATGCAAATTAATCGTGGTCGCTTGTCTCCGGAGGAGCACCTCTGGCGCAAAAAGTAAGGCCTCTGCCTATATTGCGGTGGTTCCTGACACCTCCTACAGGCTTGCCCCTTGAGTCTGGGAAACTCCAAAGCATGAGCCCGGCGGGGGTCCTGAGCTTGGGCACTACTGTTGCTGGCCCTCAACTACTACTTCCCAGCCACTACGAGTACATAGTAATGCCCTTCAGACTTTGCAATGCCCCTGCGGTCTTTCAGCGTTTGATGAATGAGATCTTCCGGGACCTGATATACTCATTTGTCATGGTATATCTGGATGATATACTAATTTTTCCAAAGACCTGAAGTCCCATCATTCACATGTTCAAACAGTCCTCCAACGCCTTAGAGACATTCAGCTCTAAGCAAAATTAGAGAAGTGTATTTTCGAACAACCCCGCCTTCCATTCTTGGGCTACATCATTTCCAATCGTGACTTCACCATGGACCCTGAGAAGCTCCAAGGTATTCAAGATTGGTCCCAACCAGCAGGCCTCCGCGCCTTACAAAGATTTCTCGGATTTACAAACTATTATAGAAGCTTCATCGCTAATTACTCCACGCTAGCTGCTCCACTCACTGCCATGACTAGGAAAGGAAGTAACCTTTGAGGTTGGAGCCCCAAGGCCCAATCTGCCTTCCACACCTTGAAAGAGGTCTTCTGCACCGGTCCATGTCTATGTCATCCAGATCCTAATCGCCCCTTCATCGTTGAAGTCGATGCATCTGCCATTGGAGCAGGGGAGTCCTGAGTCAATATTCCCCCAATGGGACCTTAGTACCATGCTCCTACTCACACAAGTTCTCTGCTGTGGAGCAAAACTATACTATTGTGGACTGTGAGCTCTTAGCAGTGAAATTAGCCCTTCAAGAATGGCGTCCCTGGCTAGAAGGGGCACCGCATAAGTTTACAATATTTACGGACCACAAGAATCTTGAACAATTAAAGGAAGCCCAGCTTCTGAATCCTAGGCAGGCCTGCTGGGCGCTGTTCTTTGAATGCTTCAACTTTGAACTCCGCTACCGCCCAGCAGCAAAGAATCTCCATGCTGATGCGCTCTCTCGCTCCCTTGAGACAGAAGATATGCCCGAAATTCCTAGGCACATCATCAACCCAGCTTGCATATCAATTGCAGTTACCAACACGGTACCAGCCGGGAAGACGGTGGTTCTGCGTTGTCACCGTGAGCGTGTGCTCCGTTGGGCTCACGACTAAGTTGGCCGGCCACCCTGGTCGGGCCTGGACCCTCGAGATGCTTAGAAGACACTATTGGTTGCCTAGTATGGTAAAAGACTCTCTTGACTATGTGGACTCCTGTCCTATTTGCGCGCAGCAAAATCCCTCGACTGGCTGCCCATGGGGGATCCTCCAACCTCTTCCAGTGCCCACCAAATCCTGGTAAAGCATGTCTACCGATTTCATCATCGATCTACCCCCATCGAAAGGCAACACAGTAATCTGGGTTATCATTGACCACTTTTCAAAAATGGCCCATTTTGTTCCACTACAGAGTGTCCCCTCGGCTCCTGAACTAGCTAAACTCTTCTTAACCAATATATTCAGCTTGCATGGATTACCAAGAGAGATCGTCTCTGATCGTGGGCCTCAATTTGCTGCTAAATTTTGGAGATCTCTTTGTAAAAAGTTTGATATTACTTTGAATCTGACATCGGCCTATCATCCTCAAAGCGAATGGCCAAGTTGAGAGGACAAATCACTCCTTGAAGACATTCCTATGATCTTACATCAATGACCAACAGGATAACTGGGCTGACCTCCTACCACGGGCAGAGTTATCCCACAATACCCACATCGCCTCTGCCACTGACGTCTCACCATTCTCGATAGTCTTTGGCCGCCAGCCACGCCTGCCTCTACCAGTGCCTCTCTCCGTACCCTCACCTGCAGCCCAGTCTACAGCACAGACAATACGCTGACTCTGGAATCAAGTCAAGGAAAGACTAAATCAGGCAGCCGAGCGGGCCAAACGTTTCACTGATGTTCATCGTTGGACTGCACCTCTGTTTTGGCCCGGCCAGAAAGTCTGGCTGAGCACTAAACATATCAGACTATGTCTTCCATCTCAACAACTGACTCCCAGATTCATTGGACTGTTCCTTATCATCTGACACATAGGAGCAGTTACCTATCAACTGCAGCTTCCTGCCTCCATGGAAATCCACAACACGTTTCATGTGTCTCTTCTGAAACCATTTGTCCTGTCCTGTCCTTCCTGAAGGCCTCCTTATCCCACACAACATACGGCTGAACCGGAACACACACTGCAAGTAAGGGAGGTTTTAGACGTTCGACGTCAACATGGCCGTTGGGAGTACCTCCTTTCGTGGGAGGGTTTCGGCCCGGAGGAGAACTCCTGGAAACCCTCTCGCCACATCTACGACAAGACTCTACTCCAGAACTTCCAAAGAGAACACCCTGAGAAGCCGAAGCCAGTAAGAGGGAGGCCTAGAAGGGGGGGTACTGTTGCGCGTCCCGGCCGCGTGGGTGCTGCAACCGGGCCTGCTCACCTTGCGTTACCCTCGACCAGTGCCTGCCTCGCCACTGCCGATAACCCCCGACGTCCCTGATGCTCTTCGTGGCCTGCCTCGGCCTCCTCCTCGCTCCAGGCCTTGCAGCGGAGCTCCCATCGGGGATCCGCATCTGCGTCCAACTCGGCACCGCTCCTTGGCACACACATGGTCATAGTGCTGAGATTTAAAGGGCCAAGAGTGGGCCAATCGGGGCGCAGATTGATGACACTCCAGTGTAGTAAGCTTGCCTGCTCTAGTGTCTCCTGTTCCAGCATCTCCTGTTCCAGCATCTCTCCATTCAATGGTAGTACCCTTTGGACTCATCTCGCGGTACTGACCTTTGCTTGTTATTGACCACGTCTGACCGCTGCCTGAAACCGACCTCTGCCTGTCTACTGACCACATCTGACCGCTGCCTGGAACCGACCTCTGCCTGTCCTTTGACCATGTCTGATCGCTGCCTGGAACTTGACCTTTGCCTGACCTGACTCCGCCCAGACGACCACTGGTCCTGACCCTTGCTTTGGCTGAACATTCTGGACTGATACTCTGGCCTTGATCCTCGCTATCCACTCGGACACTCTCTTCTGGCCTTCTGTGACCTCCGGACCATCCTGTTTGGACATTGACCATGCACCCCGTTTGTGGTGGGCACTCCCCTGCACTACCTCTCTAGGAGATCCTGGAAGCCCACCTAACACCAGGCGGCCCGGGTACCCAAGGACTCAACCTGTGGAAACCCCGGGTTGCTATTGGCGAAGCTCCAGCTAGCCTCTGTCTCCTCCTGTGCTCCACCTCCTGGTGGCAGGAGCTCTCTGGATCTGACCAGAGGGCCATACCAATCCTGCACCTGGCCAAGAGTCCACCTCCAGCGCAACAATTATCTGAGCTGTAAGGAAATACCAGGTAATGGGAGATGAAGTAATTGAAGCTAATTATCTAGGAGTCCAGGGAAGGCTGTATAAGAAAAGTAAACTCATGGGTGGGTGAATAGAAGGATAGGGAGGGAGGGAACTAAACAGTTGAAATTAATTGCAGGAATTATGTTGCTTGTGCTTTCAGCTCCAACATACAACACACACTTTAGGACTTAAGGTCACATGTAAGAAAACCCCGCCCCCCTCAAAGGCACAAAATATTACAAAATGCAGACAAGGATTATACTTAGCCCAGATATAAATAAGCAAGTAATCAGATAGCTTGTAGCTGCCTCAGCCAGGAAGGTAGGACTGCAAGCTTTATTACTTCTCTTTTTCTATTGGTCATTTCTCTCCTTATGCATGCAAACATCCTCTCTGCTCTGGCCACCACCAGCTGCTCTCTCTTTTTCAGAAAAGTAGTCCATAATTTAGTGTAAAAAAATAAATAATTTCTTTCTCTCTCATTCACTCTGAAAACTTCAAGTCTAATCCAGTTAAAGGTATAAGGGTTAAAGGTACAACCCACTCATTTTCATTACAACAAACCACATTATAATTGCTTTCACATGCCAGAAACTATAAAACATTTTTTGCATTTCTTTGGATGAAATAAGGACACAGATATTTTCATGTATTCTGCTTTTGACCTCTAAATACATATGCAGAAATATAATTTCAGAATGGCACTTTTGCTACTGTGGCCCCTGTGTGCCACAGAAAGGAGTGCAGAGTGTAATATGCAGAGAGTGTATTATGGTTAATGTTTTTTCCTGCTATGGGAAGTTCTAGAGAGGATAAAAGAGCAGGGAAGGTTCCAGCTAGTAAAAAATTATCTGTTGGTCAAGGGGTGGTCCTGAAGTTCTTGACAGACTAGTTCAGTCCCTAGGGGTTGGGTTTTGGAAAGGGAATATAACCCTGCTAAGAGTAAGGACAGGGGCTTCCCCAAAGTCACCAAGCGAAGAGAAGGCAGCAGCTGGGACCCTCTCCAGTGGTCTTAGATGAAAAGAGGAGAGAGTTGGCAGAGATACTCCAATAGTATAAGAACATAAGAAAATGCCATACTGCGTCAGACCAAGGGTCCATCAAGCCCAGCATCCTGTTTCCAACAGTGGCCAATCCAGGCCATAAGAACCTGGCAAGTACCCAAAAACTAAGTCTATTCCATGTAACCATTGCTAATGGCAGTGGCTATTCTCTAAGTGAACTTAATAGCAGGTAATGGACTTCTCCTCCAAGAACTTATCCAATCCTTTTTTTTTTTTTGTCAAAATCATTTTTATTAGGAACTCGTGAATACAACTACAGCTGCCGCAGTACAAGCTAATCAATATTAGCCTAATACAGGTACAAAATATAGGCATGTCACAAAAACAGTTGTGCTAAAAACATTGCAAGTGCTGCAACTGCACGCACACCCCCATTTTCCAATTTGTATATCTCTCCCCAACACAGCTATACTAACTGCACTAACCACATCCTCTGGCAACAAATTCCAGAGTTTAATTGTGCGTTGAGTAAAAAAGAACTTTCTCCGATTAGTTTTAAATGTGCCCCATGCTAACTTCATGGAGTGCCCCCTAGTCTTTCTATTATCTGAAAGAGTAAATAACCAATTCACATCTACCCGTTCTAGACCTCTCATGATTTTAAACACTTCTATCATATCTCCCCTCAGCCGTCTCTTCTCCAAGCTGAAAAGTCCTAACCTCTTTAGTCTTTCCTCATAGGGGAGCTGTTCCATTCCCCTTATCATTTTGGTAGCCCTTCTCTGTACCTTCTCCATTGCAATTATATCTTTTTTGAGATGCGGCAACCAGAATTGTACACAGTATTCAAGGTGCGGTCTCACCATGGAGCGATACAGAGGCATTTTGACATTTTCCATTTTATTCACCTTTCCCTTTCTAATAATTCCCAACATTCTATTTGCTTTTTTGACTGCTGCCGCACACTGAACTGATGATTTCAATGTGTTATCCACTATGATGCCTAGATCTCTTTCTTGGGTTGTAGCACCTAATATGGAACCTAACATTGTGTAACTATAGCATGGATTATTTTTCCCTATATGCATCACCTTGCACTTATCCACATTAAATTTCATCTGTCAATTTGATGCCCAATTTTCCAGTCTCACAAGGTCTTCCTGCAATTTATCACAATCTGCTTGTGATTTAACTACTCTGAACAATTTTGTATCATCTGCAAATTTGCTTATCTCACTTGTTGTATTTCTTTCCAGATCATTTATAAATATATTGAAAAGTAAGGGTTCCAATACAGATCCCTGAGGCACTCCACTGCCCACTCCCTTCCACTGAGAAAATTGTCCATTTAATCCTACTCTCTTTTCCTGTCTTTTAGCCAGTTTGCAATCCATGAAAGGACATCGCCACCTATCCCATGACTTTTTACTTTTCCTAGAAGCCTCTCATGAGGAACTTTGTCAAACGCCTTCTGAAAATCCAAGTATACTACATCTACCGGTTCACCTTTATCCACATGTTTATTAACTCCTTCAAAAAAGTGAAGCAGATTTGTGAGGCAAGACTTGCCCTGGGTAAAGCCATGCTGACTTTGTTCCATTAAACCTTGTCTTTCTATATGTTCTGTGATTTTGATGTTTAGAACACTTTCCACTATTCTTCCTGGCACTGAAGTCAGGCTAACCGGTCTGTAGTTTCCCGGATCGCCCCTGGAGCCCTTTTTAAATATTGGGGTTACATTAGCTATCCTCCAGTCTTCAAGTACAATGGATGATTTTAATGATAGGTTACATTGTCTTTAAGTTGTATGTGGATGTTGTCTATTTGGAAGGATGGGGTGGTTTTGGATCCTGAGTTTTTTCTTTCGATTAGGATGCATTCAGTTTTGCTCATGTTTCGACATAATTTAGACATAACCTGTAACGTGGCAGGTTACTCCTGCCACGTTACAGGTCTGCTCCGTGAAGCTGGATGATGACTCACACCTCTGTGCCGGCGGCAGCTGATCATCGAGGAACTCAGGGATACATCCTCCGCCGGAGACGGCCATGCTCCCTTCTGGCAGGGCACATCGGGATCCTCAGTTCCCTGTAAGGCTATCGGTTGAGAAGTGAAGTTTGTGATAAACTGCTGTCAGGGAGGGTTCGGAGGGAAAAACCCTGACCCGACCCTTATGTTTAGGAGGCATAAGTCCCCAGGAAAAAAAAAAAGTCTGCACAAAGAAAGGTAAGGAGCAGCAGTGTACAACTCCACCACTATGCCACCATCCGGGATATTTTATAGTGGATGTGCGTCCGTGCCATTCCTAGTTTCACCAATTCATCCACTGGTTCACGCAGTTAAGAGCTTAAGTCCTTCAAGCCCTCCTGGTTTGATAGCCATCACCCCTCCCTCCCCCCCCCCCCCCAGTTACCCCCAAACCCCTTAAGGCTGGCACAAATGGCAAATTTCATTTTTTTTAAGTTACTGCTTTTCCATAGCGTAAGTAAAGTTGTGCGGCAGTGGAGCTAGATGCGCACCAGAGTGCATAAAGTATTTACGCGCACATCTCTCGGCCGTGCCCCAAAACACCCTCACCATGCCCAGACACCAAATACACCATGCTCCCTTTCGAAATCAAGTGAGATGTGCCTGCAGAGGGAGATATGTGCACATCTGGATCGCTTTTAAAATTCGGTGGGTTTTTGTGCGAGCCTGACTTGTGCCTGCATCTTCTGATTTTGGCACATGCTGGGCTTTTGAAATTCACCTTAAATTGTTTATTTGTATCAAATGCGTCTATGGCCTCTGTTTGGCCACTAGATGGTAGTATAAAGTGCTTTATGTGTTAAAACGTATAATTTTACAGCTTGGAGGGTTCAAATATGGGTTAGAAGTGTTTTGAAGAGGTTTCCTATTGTTTACAATGGGGGATTTCTAGTTAAAGAGGTTCAGAGCGAGTTCAGGGGAGGATTATTTATTAATTGGAGTGATCAAGTGGTTTACCCAGCAATCCCTGAGAGAGGACTCCAGAGGTCACAGTGCATGATCCAAGCTTCAGGCTCCACAATCCCAGCTCCCAGAAGTCCTGCACCCCTTGCAGCAGTTGAGGGCCGGAAGGCTCATCTGCATACCTTACCCAGCAGCCCCTGGGAGAGGACTCCAGAGATCACGTGAGCAAATCCAAGCTTTAGGCTCCACAGCCCCAGCTTCTAGCAACTATTTCCACTCAGCAAGCAGTTGTCAGTAATATAAATTTGATAAAAAGTATAAAACAGGATGTTCAAATTAAATTCCAACCCTCCCAAAAAACTTAGAGCCTGATTCATTAAGCCTTTCTCCCTAGACACAGAATGGGAGAAAAGCCTTTGTGAATCAGGCCCCTAAGCCGGTACTAAAAATATACTTAGTGTATTTATTTTTGCATTTGCATTTATTTTTGCATTAAAGTATATTATAGAGTGGCAAAAACGGATCTTATCACCCAGCTCACTAGAAACAGAGCCAAGTGGAGCCCAGGCAGGCATGAGTTGCAGAGTGGCAGACCTAGGACTGGTAGCAGTTAGGAGGTTAGTAGGTGGGAGGTAGTAATGAAAAAGACAAGGTTTGCTTTGTGGAAATATGTGTGAGGGGGGGGGGGGGAAGGGAGAAGGAAGGTATTGATTGGTGGTTAGTGGTGGGGGGGGGGGGTGGAAGGAAGGATGAAGAAGTGGAAGAAATAGATGAGAGAGAAGGCAAGATGGGCAATCAGTTCACATTCAGAGGGACATTCTGCAGCAGTTGTCACAGACAGAGAATTGCAGGAGACTTGGGATTTTGCTTATGACTTCTCTTTTGCTTATTATTTCCTGGGAAAGAATTTGGTTCTCAACCTAGTCCCCAGGGACTTCTTGACCAGTTTAATTTTCATATGTCCACAGTGGATATGAATGAAACAGAATTGCATTCAATGGAATGCAATGCAAATATAATCTCATGCATATTCAAGATGAATATCCTGAAACCTGACTGACCAGATGGTTCCTGTGTTGAGGATCCAGTTGAGAGCCACTGAATTACATAAAGTGCTACTAGTAACCTTTTTAGAGAAGTTTTTATGTGATGTTTTAATCTATTGTTTTAGTACTGAATCCCTTATAATCTCACTTACAGACAACATCCTCATGGGCCTGGAAAAAAAGACATCTTATCTGCTGGCGCTGCTCGATATTTCAGCTGCGTTCGACACCGTGAATCACTCCATACTCATCAACCATCTCTCAGACATCGGCATCTCAGGAACAGCCCTCAACTGGTTTAAGTCTTTCCTCTGCAATAGGAACTTCAAGGTCAGAATAAACAACAAAGAATCTCACCCCGTCAAGTCCACACTTGGAGTCCCACAAGGATCCTCTCTCTCCCCTACTCTATTTAACATTTATCTTCTCCCCCTCTGCCAACTCCTCACAAATCTAAAGGTAACTCACTTCATCTATGCCGACGACATGCAGATTCTCATTCCAGTTACAGAATCTATCCCCAAAACCATCAACTTCTGGAACAGTTGTCTACAGTCTATTAACCTCCTCCTCGCCAATCTCAACTTAGTACTCAATACATCCAAAACCGAACTACTGCTCATCTCTCAGGATGACAATGAACCTCACCTCGCCCCAAACGACCTCCATCACCCATGTAAGAGACCTTGGTGTAATTCTAGACAACCTTCTGAATCTAAAAAAAATTTGTCAATAACACAACAAAAGAATGTTTTTACAAACTACAAATCTTAAAAAAGCTGAAACCCCTCCTACACCTCCATGACTTCCGCACGGTACTCCAAGCTAGCATATTCTCTAAAATAGACTATTGCAACTCCCTTCTACTCGGCCTTCCCGCTAACACCACAAGACCTCTACAGATGCTAAGGAACACCGCCGCAAGGATTCTGACCAATACCAGCAGAGGAGAGCATGTTACCCCTGTACGTATGAACCTACACTGGCTCCCCATCAAATTCAGAATCCTTCACAAAGTCCTAACTATGATACACAAGACCATTCACTCTCAGACCACTCTTGAGCTAAAAATCCCACTTTGGCATCACACGTCCTCCAGACTAATCAGAACAGCATACAAAAGTACCCTATATGCACCCCCCCCCCCCCCCCCGCCAAGTCCTCGCTTAGGAAAAGAGCCCTCTCTACCGCTGGTCCTGCACAATGGAACGCTCTTCCCCTGGACTTCCGCCAAGAACCCTGCCAGCGGATGTTTAAGAAAAAGCTTAAGACTTGGTTTTTCACAATAGCTTTTCCATAAGAACTGATAGCTTTTCTGTAAAGAACCGATGCTTCTCATGGACACTATATGCTGTACGACACTCTCCTACCACAGTTATGAATGTTCCCCCCGCCCAGTTATCCAATTCGTTTTTTGTCTATTTGAAAGGTCTATTTAATGACACATTTGAAATTTGAAAGGTCTATTCCATTGTTTTTTTCTTTTGATATAACCCTGTTCAATTGTTCGATGTAATTCTAACCTTGGTTCACTTTAAACCGATGCGATATGTCCTTTTCATGAACGTCGGTATAGAAAAAAGTTTAAATAAATAAATAAATAATCTCATTTAAATTGTATGTATTTATTGTTGTAATCCGCCTCAAACAATTTGTTTGGTAATGAGTGTGGAATATTAAGACCTCACAAATAAAAAAAACCACAATAAATAAATAAATAGATTATGTTACAAAAAAGTATGTGTGCATATGCAGTATTGGACACATGGTAACAGACACAAAAAGGGATTAAATTAGCACTAATTTGAAACCTGTGAGCAATATTGCCAATCCTCAAGGCTTCAATCCTAGCATTAATGACTGGCAGTACTGCTGATAAGTTTCAGACTTGTAATAATGCAATCCGTTTTAGTGTCTATTAAGTTACATTACTATTTGATAGTCAAACAAAGTGAAAGCCCATTATCCTATCTTTGATGGTTAGAAATGCTTGATATCTTACCCAGGCAGCACCTTTGGGAGAGAGGCAAGGTGGGGTTTGAAGGGCTGGAATGGCAGGAGGGGAGGGGGTTGGATTAGGGAGCAGAGTAGATTTTCTCTGTTGTGCTCTATGATCTGTCCACTTCAGCATCACTCCCCCCCCCCCATCACCACCACCACCATTCCCTGCACTCTCAGAGGGCCACACCTTGAAAAACTAGCACCACCCATTTCCCATGCATGCCAGATTATGGGGGATTTTACTCTCTACTATAAATATCAGCTATGGTGGAAGCGATTTTGAACAGCCCCTGTTGTTTCTCATTGAAAATTAGCAGCTGCAAAGTCCTCACACTTACCATGCCCCTGCTATTCGTGTGGACAGCCAAGCAGGAGTAAAAGCGCATGCATGCATCTGAAAATGACATTTAAAAATATGCTTTACCTTTGCCTCCTCCCCGCCCAACTGAACTATGCCCACAGGAATGGCTGGATTTAACCCAGCTAAAAGTGCACACGCAACGGTAGCTCATGCATACTTTCAGCCAGCAAGAGGAGGGCAATTTTCAAATATGCTAATTTACTCAGATAAATGGCTTTGAAATTTGCACTGTACAATAGTTTGCATTTTGTATTCCTCATTTATATAGATACTTGCCCTGTCCTCTTTAATTGCATGCTTCTGTGTTTTGTGTCTCTGACTTCTGGCACACTGTCTCTTTAATTCTGGACTTCAGCCATCGAAGACTTACAGACTCATCCTGAGAAGAAATTTGGAAAATATGTTGAACTGTTGGTGGAAAGCTACAAATGGCTAATAAACAGATGAAACGGGGAAATATTTCTATGCTACTGCCAAGACAACAATACTATTAATAAAATAAAAAGAAGGCTTTTTACTAACTCAGCAGCAGAAGCTTTGCAGTTCTTAATTGAAATCTCACATAACATTTTGTAACTTGAAAGCTAGTGGCACCTGTTTGGTGTTATAGAATATAAATTATAACACATATATCTTAAAGCTGGTCAATAATACTCGCCAATCTATAGTTCTGGTCAACTTCAAAAAGCTAAAAAATGGAGGTGCAGAG
Source organism: Rhinatrema bivittatum (assembly GCF_901001135.1). Classification (NCBI taxonomy): domain Eukaryota; kingdom Metazoa; phylum Chordata; class Amphibia; order Gymnophiona; family Rhinatrematidae; genus Rhinatrema; species Rhinatrema bivittatum. The sequence continues at coordinate 61,558,690 of NC_042616.1, forward strand.
GAAGAAAGGGGCTTTGAGAGTATAGTTTAGGCATGAGCAGCACCCTGTCAGCTACCCCCATCCTCCCCCACTTCATTAAGCCAAAGCTACATTGCCCGCACAGGCTATAACTGAAACAGCTGGCAAAAGAGACCCTTGACCCACCCCAGCAAAGGAGACATGGTACAAGAGGGTCCTTGGAGCACAGAGGGAATGCGGGCACGTAGGTAGCTGCCCACCACCACCAAGGAGGTCAGGCCAGCTCCAGAGGCCCGGCCCCTGGGGTAAATGAGCCCGGCCGTGGGCTTGCCATGGCTAGGGAACGCAACAGCAAATTTGATCACCTAACTCGTCATACCCCTTTCCAGATATTTTTAAATAGAATAAAAAACACCGGTCCAAGTACAGATCCCTGAGGCACTCCACTGTTTACCTTTTTCCACTGTGAAAACTGACCATTTAATCCTACTCTCTGTTTCCTGTCTTTTAACCAGCTTGCAATCCACAAATGGACATCACCTCCTGTCTCATGACTTTTCAGTTTTCTTAGAAGCCTCTCATGCGGGACTTTGTTGAACGCCTTCTGAAAATTCAAATACACCACATCTACTGGTTCACCTTTATCCACATGTTTATTCACCTTCAAAAAAATGTAGGAGATTTGTGAGGCAAAACTTCCCTTGCATAAATCTATGCTGGCTGTGTGCCATTATACCATGTCTATCTAAATGTTTTGTGATTTTATTCTTTATAACAGTTTCCGACACTGAAGTCAGGCTCACTGGTCTATAGTTTTCCAGATCACCCCAGTAGCCCTTTTTAAATATTGGGGTTACATTGGCCATCTTCCAATTTTCAGGTATAATGGATGATTTTAATGATAGGTTACAAATTAATTGAAATAGGTCTGAAATTTCATTTTTTAGTTCTTTCAGAACCCTGGAGTGTATACCATCCAGTCCAGGTGATTTACTACTCTTCAGTTTGTCAATCTGGCCTACCACATATTCCAGGTTCACTGTGATTTGGTTCAGTTCATCTGAATCATCACCCTTGAAATCCATCTCCGAAACGGGTATCTCCCCAACATCCTTCAGTAAACACTGAAGCAAAGAATTTGTTTAATCTTTCCGGGATGGCCTTATCTTTCCTAAGTGCCCCTTTAACCCCCTCGATCATCTATCAGTCCAAACAACTTCCTCACCGGCTTTCTGCTTTGGATATATTTTAAAACATTTTCATTATGAGTTTTTGCCTTGATGGCCAACTTCTTTTCAAATTCTCTCTTAGCCTGTCTTATCAGTGTCTTACATTTAACTTGCCAGTGCCTTATGCATTATCCTATTTGCTTCTGATGGATCCTTCTTCCAATTTCTGAATGAAGATCTTTTGGCTAAAAAATGTAATACATATGTAAAAATGTAATACATGTGTGAAAAATAAACCTTAGCACAAAGTCTAAAGGGGAAATTGAAGATCAGGTTATGGGCATCAACTGGATCTAATCATTACAAGATGCATTGACCTCAGAAGTATCTTTTTCATTTGCAGTTAGTAGAGTGCTGACTGTGACATGGATTATTTCATGGTATGTAGAAATTCAAGCTTCAGCACAAGGAGGCCCACTGCTCCAAAAGAAAGGAGTCGCACACTTACACAATAGCAAGATATGCAGAGAAGGTCAATCTAAAAATGCTGACACCTGAGAAAATGCTACTTACCTGCCCCCTTTGTCTCAAGTGTACAGCAAAAATGAGAACAGCTGAGAGATAACTATCCATATGTACATTGCCACAACACATTCAAGAAAAGACTCAAGACTTGGCTATTCGAGCAAGCATTCCCATAACTTACTAAGTATTCCTCAACTCCCACAGACTGTCGACACCAAGATCTAATCTCCCTCTCCATGGGCTTGTTTCGCTCCAATAGTTTGTAATGTTCCTGTTTGTAATGTTCTTATTCCCAGTTATGTTATCCAAGTTTTTCTCTCCCTTGTTCTCTGTAAGACACTTGTTGTCATTATTTAATATTTGTTGCAATGTAAACCGGAGTGATAAGTAACTCTGTTGCCTGAACTTCGGTATAGAAAAAATTATAAATAAATAAAATAAATAAATAAATACCTAAACAGTGCCTTCCTGTGGCAGAGATCTTCTCCCACTGTTGTGGCCAAGATTGGTGGGGGGTCCTAGATATTAAATGCTTCTGGGTTGAAAAGTCTCTATATGGAATCTCATGGGATGCATTGTTTCATGTCCTCTTCTGCTGGGTCTTCTGTGCAGAGATGGGGGTCCAGAACCCACCCAGCAAAATCTCCTGGGGCTAGGGAGGAGACGCAGGGATAAAGTTAGGATAATTGTTCTGAGGGAGGATGTTATTTGGAGAATCTCTGTAAATAAAGAATTCCTGAGATAAAAGGTTTAACAATTTTATTTTTACCAAAAAAAGGAAAGGATTAGGAATTGCAATAAACAATAACAAATATTTGATTTCTCTCGAAAGGTATCAGTCAAACAATACTGCAAGAAAATTTCTCTATTTCTTCTTTTACATTAATCTACATTTAAACATTTGGATTGTAGATGCTTTTAAACTTTTCTTTTACATATAGCAGAACTAAACCAATATTAACTATGCTATTCTCTTTCATGCAAAACCTTAAGCTGGATTCAACTCAGAGTCAGGTAAGTCTCACTTTTAATTTTCTCTAGCTGTGTCCCGAACTTGTATCCAAACTTCAAATTTATATTTTAAGTAATTGGGGCTTTGTGGGTTATATTTTCTCTTCCAGGCTCTGCTGAAACAAAAAGAGTCCCTCTTATGGTAAGTATCTTTGTCTTGCTTGGCTCTATGTGTTTATCTTTTTTTTTTTCCAAGTTGTCTGCCTTTTCTCAGACTTTCCTACTGAGCTCAGTAATTTTTACTAGTCTGGCCAGGCCTAGGGTCTGTCCCTCAGATGTGTGTCATGCACTTATCTGTGGTCCCAAAATCTTGGGTCCAAGCTCTGTGTTTGCTATGCGATGGTCTCAGGCACAGTCACGTTTTCTCCAGTGTTGGATCCTGTGGTCATGTGCGCTGGGACCCTCCTCTGTCAGTGTCCACTTCCCGGGGGGGGGGGGGGGGGGGTACCTACTACCTATCTATAAGAAATAAAAAATAAAGAATGTCTCCCTGGCACAGAGTATCTTCCGCAAACCTAAGATCTTTCTGCTGCCGGTGTCCAGCGGCTTGGTGGAACTGGATATATCTAATTAAAGAAAACAAAAGATAATAAAAAATTCCCTGCCTTTAATTTCAGGAAACAGCATTCACTTTTTCATTCTTTAAATCTGCGCACTTCCCTCTAACTAGAACAGATTCTATTAGGCTGTGCTAATGTTCAGTTTTATTACCAGTTATTAATATTCAATTTCTAGTAACTGATATTCATTTAGCTGGATGATGGCTGAGTTATCGCTCTAAAATGCTTCTGGATATGGACCTCTAGATCTTTAAAAAGAAGAAAAGTGAAAAGGAGAAAGGAAAAATAAAATGTGGAAATAAATTCAACTAGACATGCACAACTAAGATTGAAAATATTTGATTTTAAAAACGCAAACATTTAATTGAAAAATGGACACTAAAATGTGACATGTATGTTAAGGAATGTGTATCCACATGTACATTTATGCCCACGTGCTACACAGAATTGCTGAAGAAATTTTAACCCTGAACACAAAATCTGCCCCTTTACTGCTTCAGGAAACTGAAGACCCTGACTATATTTTATAAAGGGGATTAATGCTATATATAGCCAAATTGCTAATAAATAATTGTTTAAACAAATCCTCTGCTCTTATTTACAGATATGTACAAAACTTATTTTCAAAAATAATGCATAGATTTTTCAATTGTTTCCTCTGTTAAAGAATTTAATTTTTGTTTCACATCCTTAACAGCACTGCACGGCTTCAATAACATGGAGAAAAAAAACAAACCTCAAATAACCACATGGTGTCACCAGGAGATCAGATTTGGTATAAATGTGCTTGATTTTGCTTGATCAAACCAGAGCTTCATAATCTGAAACATAAGGCTTTGTGAACGCAGCACATCATAATTAATAACCCGCCCACTCTTTCACACTGGTTGCTGCTTTGACATTCACCGTGTACAGGGATCAAAACACTTATTCTCAGCTAAATTTTGCTAGGAAAATAGGAGAGTTTATTTACCAGCAAGAAAAATCACAGAAGAAAAGAAATCAGGAGGGACAAGCAGAATATTGAATGCCATTGCATTTTGGACTTTACACAGATTACGCCAGGATTTTTTCTTTTTTTTTTTTTTTTGTTTTAGCTGAACAAGTTAAACTGAAAGGTCAGTGAGATGATGTGACATCGGTGGGTCAAAATGATTTTGCTTGGCGCATTGGGATGGTAACTTTCAAACCAGCGTGCGGGCGCACATACATCGGCCCGGCCATTTTATAACATAAGCGCGTATATGTGTGCATGTTGTAAATTAGCTTGGCTGCATGCACATGTGTGCCGAATCTTAAGTGGGTGTGTGCCTGAGTGCATAAAATCCGCTGCTACCATGTAAGTGGGGGCATTTTAAAAGGGATGCACGCCAATGCCATTGCCAGTTTTCCCAGCTGGCTCAGTGAAGAAATAGGTCTTCCAAGCCGCCCTAGTTTAACATCCTTACTTCCCACCTGTTGGCTTGGACCTTTAAAACCATGCTGAGCTGCCTAGATTTTTTTGTTTCATTACTTACATGTCATCCATAGTATAAGTAAAGTTAGGCGGCAGGGGACCCCAGCGCACGCCAATGCGCAAAAGTATTTACGTGCAAATTTCAGGTTAAAATCGTAAAACGCCCATGCCCTGCTCAGGCCATGCCCCTTTTGGGAAAAATTTCATTTGTTCACACTGCCGGGGATACAACTGTATCCAGGCAGCTTTTAAAATCTGCTCGGCACACACGAGCCCAACATATGCACACATCCCCTAATTGACGCACGCATAAGGCTTTTAAAATTCACCTGTTACTGTGTCCCTATACATTAGCAAGACACAGCAATTGCAAACCTGTCAAATTTGATTTCAAAGTTGTTCTGGCACAGTGCAATTTAATGGAGAAAGAAGGAATTTGCTGTTTCTTCTTTTTATGGTTTAATGCAGTCTATCACAGAATACTATGGTGGCTGGAAGAGTAGGAGCTCTCAAAGGGGTCTTTGTCCAGACCCCTATGAGAACAGTGCAAAGATATAAAGTATACACAGCATACAAGCTGATGCCAAGAAGTGATATACAGCAAACACATTCTACTATAGTATTTATACTCCTTCTTCATGTGAGTGTGGGTTAGTAACAGGTGGGAAAAGGCAGTAGGAAAAAAAAACAAACGACAGGACAGGCCCAAGAAGGGTACATAAAATAAAGGGCGACCTGAAAAAAGAATAGAAGATTGGTCAAGAGTTTGGAAGCTGTGTTCTAATACAAAAAGTATACAATTGGGGAGAAGAGAGTAGGAGAACTCCCCCCCCCCCCCCGGCTGTGAGAGATCGCGGTCTGCACAGGACACCCTCCGTGACATCAACAAGAGCCACAAGAAGGGTTTAAACAGCAGCGTATAGACTATTCTACCAGGAGGAGTAAATAGGAAAGACTCCCCAGATGGCTGTGAGAGATCGAGGTATGTGCAGGACGCCCTCCCTAACGTCCTCAAGGGCCGTGGGAAGGGTTTAAACAGGGTGCAGCGGCACGCCTAAGAGGCACACCCCTCTGGTCGGATTTTTGTGGGTCTCTCCTTCATGATTTCAAGGTCCTCTGAAGTTGAATGAGGAAGAGAAAAGGTACTGTGAGAATTCTCCTATCTGATTCCAATGTTAATTCTCCTATTTCCCAGCCTACTCTAGAGGCCTTTAATTTTTAGACTCAAGCTGTTTCAGGGAAGTTGGCACTAGGCGCATCCAGCTCCGTGCCAAGGGAAACTATGGTTTCATTGAGTCCAATAGTCTGATACCATCGCAGGCTAATACCTCTGTAGGAATCCTGTTAGTCCCCTACTAGAGTTTAGGTAAAAGAATGTACCAATGGTATGGGGAGAGACATAGTGATGACATTGTTGGTTTTCAGCTCCCCCATGTGGATGCTGGTAAATGGTAGGCTCCTCTGGCACTTTCTGCCTTGTCACCATTTTACCTTGTGGATTCCGCTTTTGATTTATCAGAGGCAGCATGCCCTGTGCTATTCTCTAATTTTTCTATTAATTATCTTCTTGCCTTCATGGAGCATTTGATTTGGATGGTAGTTTTTTTTCCATCCTCCCAGTCTACCCTGCAGAATTTAAATGATTTATTTACGTTTGGAGTACACATGACTCGGGACTCAGTTAAGTTCTATGCTACCATCATCTGGGAGAGCTTCACTTTATGCAAAATGAACCTGAGATCATCAAGATCCAAGGAGGGGAACACTTCCAGCCATCCTGAGGAAAGGAAGAAAGAGAACTGGGAATAGAGGAGAGGAACTGGATGTTACGAGCGCGTGCGGGCGCGGTCATCTCGGGCGGGTGGTGAGCCCTTGGGCCACGGCAGGACTCAAGGAGAAGCCCCAAGCCACACCGTGGGAGGTGAGCTGAGCAGGCATGGTGAGCCAGGCAGGCAGGAACAGAAGCAGGGAGTCCGACCCTCAGCCGGACCTGCATGCCCATGGTAGCCAACACGGGGAAGTTGACTAATGAACGGTCCTCCGACTGTTCCCGGCCCTTTCGGACCCGCCGCAGGGAACGGCAATGGGCAGCAGGCCGGACAGAGGCGAGGGCAGACAGAGTCCTTAAACAGAAGACATCAGACGGGGCAGAAGCAGGCTGAAGCAAGATGGAGACATCAGGACAAGGGCTGAAGCGAGACACAGGAAAAGATCCAGGCGAGCAGGAACTCCGATGCTGGGATACTCACATCCGAAGCCCCCTCAGCTGGCAGAAGCTCAAGAGCCCGTGGGACGAATCCCTCCTGTTGGCCACTCCAGGGCCCAACAGGACAGAAGGCTCAGGAACCAGATGAGGACGTAGGTCAAGGCAGAGACAGGAAGACATCCAGGCAAGGGCTGAAGCAGACACTGTAGACAAGGCTGGACGGAAACATGGCACTGTCCATCAGGGCGCCCTACTCAGCCCACCCGTGGGACTGAGTCGCGGACCACCCTGTCCCAGACGCGCCCTACACAGCCCAGGAAGGCTGGTCGCAGACCACGCTGAGAAGGAGGGTGCAGAGAAACTCCAGGCGAACAGGAACTCCGATGCTGGGATACTCACATCCGAAGTCCTTACGGCTGGCAGGCACAGGAACAAACATCTAGGCAGAGACACTGGACAGGGATCCATCAAAGCATATGATGATCACGGAAGACCTGGATCAGCAAGGATACAGACGACTGTAGGACCTGATCCGCAGGCCCTTTGCAAGTGAACAGAAAGTCCTTAAATACTGGAGGTAGAAGGCAACTCCCTGGGAGGAGCTTGCCAGGACCGCCCACCGCTGGTCCTATAACTGGGGTAGAGAGCTGCGGGCCAGCCCCTAGGGAAACGGGCGTGGCTGGAAAGCAGGAAGTCCAAACGCAGAGGCATGCAAACCACAGGCACAGCTAGGCCTCTCAGGCCCTGGAGCAAGTCCCGGATGGAACACAGGCCCTGGAGCTGTGTCTGCTAGGCCTCCCAGGCCCTGGAGCTATCTCTCTTGGGCCTCCAGTCCTGTAGTGCTATCTCTCTTGGGCCTCCAGCCCTGTGGTGCTGTCTCTCTTGGGCCTCCAGCCCTGTGGCTTTGAGTCTCCTGGGCCTCCAGCCCTGCTGCTCCTCCTGTGCCCTGCTGCTGCTGCTGCCTGCTGGTTCCAGCTACTGCTGCTTCCTGCTTCCAGCCTCCTGCTTGCTTTTTCGGCCACGTGTGTCCTAGTGGCCTCTAGTTTTTGTCGCCCCTCCTTCCCTCCCTTTGTCCCATGCTTGTACTCTCCAGCACCCTCGCAAGGGGGCGCTGGAGTTCTGTGTTTTTTGTCCTTCCCTTCTTTTGTTGTCCTTTTTCTCCTTTTCCTTTAAGGGGGCGGAGCGGCCTTCGGCTGCCTCCGCCTCCCTCCCTCCCACAATAGAGCAGAGGCATGCAAGCCACAGGCACAGCTAGGCCTCTCAGGCCCTGGAGCAAGTCCCGGATGGAACGTAGGCGAGACCCTGGCTTCAGAGCGGCCTCTGGAGGAAGGTAAGAGACCTCCTGTAGCGCAGCAGCAGGGGGGATCGCAACACTGGACCCCCATCCAGAGCCAAAGAACATCTGTTGAAGATAAGGAGAGGAGGAGGTACAGGAGTATTATCCTGATACTATGAAAGGGAGAGAAGGAAAAGAATTGGTGCCATTCAGGTACTGTAAGCAGTTCAGAGGAGAGAACTACATGGAGAGGTAGATTAAATGAGTGTGTACAAATGAATCCCATCAACTGATGCTTCATCCAAATTGCGAGGGAAGCCATTATCTTGACTTATATCTGATGGGAGGGAAGAAATCAGTAACTTAAAAGATTATACCAATTGGCTGTTATCATCAAGCGCTTTAAACCTAAGACTAGAAGAAGTCATTAATTTAAAGAACTAACTCATTTGGCTTTAACATCTGACTTGAAAAAGACGATAATCCCAATACCACCCTTCTAATAGAGGAGTGCCGCAAGGATCATCACTTTCACCCACCCTTTTCAATGTCTACCTGCTACCACTCTGCCAACTACTAACAAAATTAAGCCTGAAACATTTCCTTTTTGCAGACGACGTACAGATCGTAATCCCTATAAAAGAATCAATCTCAAAAACAATGGAATACTGGGACAGTTGCCTATTAGAAATTAAACTTCTCCTCAACAGTCTAAACCTTGTACTCAATGCTTCGAAAACAGAATTCCTGCTCATATCACCGGAAAACAATAACACACTTCCTAAACCACCCACACTCCTTCAAACAACCCACGTAAGAGACTTAGGAGCCATCCTAGACAATCGTCTCAACCTCAAAACATTCATTAACCAAACCACCAAAGATTGCTTCTACAAATTACATATCCTGAAAAGAATAAAACCGCTGTTTCACACTCAGGACTTCAGAACAATCTTGCAAGCAATAATCTTTTCCAAACTAGATTATTGCAACTCATTACTATTAGGCCTCCCAGCTTCTTACACCAAACCTTTACAAATGGTTCAGAACTCTGCAGCCAGAGTCCTTACAAATTCCAGGAAAATTGACCACATTTCACCTATTCTCAAAAACCTCCATTGGCTTCCGATCCACTATAGAATCATGTACAAAACCATTAACATCATATACAAAACTATCAACCAACACACGCAACTTGACCTACAAATACCACTTAAAAAATTCACCTCCGCCAGGCCTATCAGGGAACACTACAAAGAGTCACTCCAAATTCCAAAGGCCAAAACCTACCAACATAAATCCTTGAGTCTCAGAGCCTTCTCATCAGCAGGTCCAGCTCTCTGGAACTCGATCCCACCTGATTTGAGACAAGAGCCATGCTCTTTAACATTTAGGAAAAGACTAAAAACTTGGCTTTTCAAAAAAGCATTTCCAAGCCTTGAATAAAACCTCCTCTCACTAGCACTAACTCGTATGCAATAATGGAATGTAAACACGAATCAACCAACCTCAAACCCTCTCTCACTAATTCCTGCTGAATATTTATCATACTATTACCATTCACAACTGTCATATTTATTCATTTGATTACCTATGTACCGTTTCATAGTCTTATTTTTTCACTTGCTATTCTAATGTATCAATAGGCTGAAATGTAAATATTGTGCTGTTCAATTTCTCCCCTTCCATCCCAAGTTTATTTTCCTTGTTTTTTGTAACTTTCCCTCTCCCTTTTTCTGATTCACTGTATTTAAAGTTCAAGGCTCTTATTGAAAATATTGTTTTTTACGTTACGTTATGCTTTACACTCCTTGTTATTTGTAAACCGGGTTGATGTGATGCCTATCATGAAACTCGGTATAACAAAAACAATAAATAAATAAATAAATAAATAACGATAATGTAGTCACAAGTTTATTTGAAAACATCTGTTCCATCAAAGAGTGAAATAACTTAGCTGTAAAGACTTTGAATCATCATTTTCATCTTATCAGCAAAAGAGAAATGTTGGAAACCACCAAATACATCTCAAGTGTTTCATTGCACTGTGTCTTTGATGATTATCTATGCTGAGATTCACTGCTGCATACATAAAGCTGGGATTTCAGCTAAGCAATGTGAAGGGCCTTGAAAGTAAGCTTTTCCCCGCGCTGGAAACCCTGGAAGTACATCTTATGGCTTAATAATAGTGTTCCACTTAAAATTGAAATATGAGAAATGGCCTCTTGAACTAGTATTTGGGTTCAACTGGGGAACTGGGGGTTTGTTCAGCTTCCCTTCTCCACTCCACGATGAGCAGTCTCCCGTATCTGTGGATCTGGTGATGTCTACACCCATGACAGCTGAAGATTGTGATCGTGCCCTTTTGGAGAATCTTACAATTATAACTATGGATGTGCTTTGGACTGCAATCACAAATTTGGAAAAATCTCTCTCCTTGCAGATAGACTTAGACCTAGACTCTTTAAGAGTTGTGGTTACTCAAATAAATGAACACTCATGTTATTAAACAGCGTGCTGATCAGCTTTCATTGATCAAGGGCAAATATTCTAGGTTACATGAAAGTAATGCTGCCTTGATTAAAGCTAACCAGCTTCTTCATCACAAAATTGAGAACGTGGGAAATTATGCTAGAAGAAAAATTGTAAACTGGTTTATAAATCTTTCCTAGATGTCAAATGATTCCTCTGATTAAGATGCTTAGAAAATTTTATTTAGATTTCTTGATAGTATCCAAGGAGGTTATTCCTTCTATGAATAAAATCTATTCTGTCCCTGAATATAAAATTGTGCCTTCAGATTTAAAAGTAGGTCGAACTGTTTCAGTTTCATTTGATCTTTCCAGTTTTTAAGAACAATCTCAGTCAATAAGTAAAGCTAGAGCTACTTTATTAGCTGAATGTTCTCAAGAAAAAAACAAATAATGGACTTGAAAATTTTTTTTCACAGTTTAAGGATACCCAATTTTGGGGCTACTGCTGTGAGTGTGGACCCCTGAGGCGAGACGAGCAAGGCCAGGGGTCAGGGCAGGCAGCAAGTAGCAGAGTCCAGTAACAATCCAGTGGTCAGGGCAGGCAGCGAGCAACAGAGTCCAGTAACAATCCAAGGTCAGGGCAGGCAGTGAGCAGCAGAGTCCAGTAACAATCCAGGGATCAGAGCAGGAACCAAGACGAGGAGATATCATGCAGCCAACAGCTTCAGGAGACCTGTTGCAGAGGCAAGGCTGAAGAGCAGGGACTAGGTTTAAATAGACCCTGCTGGATGACGTCAGGGAGGAACCGCGGGAACTTTTCCTGCAGCGGTTCCTTTAAGAGCTGGCATGGGGTACGCGTGCGCGCCTAGGTCACTTCTGGCATGGGTGGATTTGGAGGTGTACCAACCAGCCAGGAGGATCGCGATGGCTTCTCCTCATCACCGCAAGAGAGGATGGCTTGGCTTCGGGGTTCGTCCAGGTAAGCGAGGTTGGCTGCGCGTTTTTGTGGTCGGCGAACGTAACAGCTACAAAATATTTGTGTTGCCAGATGTAGTTATGGGAACTCAACAAGGTAGGAAAAAGTTTTAAACATTTTTATTTAAAAGGACAAAATCATGTGTAAGCTTCACTATGGAGGTAATTTCCAAAAGTTTTACATGCATAAATGGGATTTTGAAAATTGCTACTTTTAAGTGCGTAATTTCTTTGAAAATTCACTTTACAGGACTGAATTTTCAAAAGGTTTTCATGCATAATTGGAGTTTTCAAAATTGCATTGCTATATACTACTTTTGTAGATGTAACTCCTTTGAAAAGTCAATGTTATATGTATAACATGGGAACTTCTTGGAGGAGCTATTACATACGTAATTTTTATGGCTTGAATTCAACTGTGATGATCTTATTTTGAATTGTGATTTTTTTCTGAATTGATTTTGTTCTTTTTATTTTTAAAAGAGGGATATTTTGCATTTTTTTTTGTTTATTGGGTATTATTACTGCTTAGGTTTAGAAAGAAAGAGTAGAAGGAAATGGATTGCCTTACTCTAGTGTTTTTTTTTCCTGCCTTTGTATTTAGTAATTCAAAGGGAATGTTTTTCTTTGAAGCCTTGGGAGCTGAAAGGAGCTCATTACCTGTGTTAATTGTTTGTATTAGGGCATGAATCCTGTATACAGGTCAGCCAAGCTAAGAAAAAGCTTCCATTTTTGGAGGAGGTGAACTACACAGCAAGAAGGTATGCACTGGTATGTACTGTTTAGCTGTTAGTGCATGCACCAGAGAATTTATAATGTATATTAAACTCTTGGGTCTGAGCTGGAGTAAACTGACATTTCTAGTAGCCATGTTATTCTATTGCTGTGCCTATGTGGTGATGTCTAGCTGCTTCTACCACACTGTGCACAGCAATAGAATAATACTGGCCACCAGAAATGTGAGTTTACTCCATCCACCTCGGATCCAGGAATTACATTTCCAGCATTAAGAAAATGTGCCTTAAGCTGTCTATATGCTTTACTGCACTTTGTTGCAGTGCTGGGGAATAGGTAATATCATCATTAACATGGGATTTGCATGTACCAGTGGTAATTTTAGCACTAGTTTTTAATCCTGCTTTAGTGCACATTTTTCCCCACATTAAAAAAACCCCTATAAAACACCAAGGTTAACTCACTGTGGGAAAATGTGCTCTAAAACAGGATTAAAAACTATAACTAACATCAGCATGCCCTTATTACACACTGGCTCCTCTTATAGGTCTCCAAGAGACGAGAAATGAGAAAGAGATGGACCCAGAGGAGTAGGAAGAAGGTAGGAAAAGAACTGAGAGAAGGAAGTGTTGTGGAATGCAGCCTTGGAATAAAGTGTTATTAATAGTGCCAAAGGTATCCGAGAATTCAATAAAAACGAGGATAACGAAGTGACTTTGACATTTGGACTGAAGAAAGATGCTTTGTTGAGGGCTGCTATGGCGGAGTTTGTGGGAAAAAAAAAAAGAAGTTATAAAGGCGTCATGATTGAGAAAAGAATTCAGGCATAAGGGAGAAGCGAAAACATTAACATTCAGAAGTAATATACCATCAGCATTCACAGTTCAATTCATGACAAAGGAGTTTAAAATTGACAATTGGTACAAGGTACACAATGTTATATTAAGGAATACAAATTAATGCAAAGAGGTGCATCGCACTACAAATGAAAGCAATACATTGGGGATAAGATCCAGGAGCCTGTCAGTGCTTAGGCAGCACTGATGCAAACTTTTCCTTTTCATATAACAATAAAAAATAAATACCAAAACATCTCTCGTGTCTGTAAGGGGCAGCAGGCCCAAAGTGCATGCTCTGCTTTGTAAATTTATCAGACATTTTCTGCCATGGAGATACTTGATAATTTTGTACCCCGGTGGTATCATAGAAACCCCACCTGGTCTGGTTAAAAGGAATAGTGTTTGGTGGTTGCAGATTAAGAGAAGGTGGCGCGAGCTTGTCTCGCGCTGCCGCTGTTAACATGGGCAGGCAGGGCGGGGGAGCGAGGTAACCGACAGCAGTGGCATCAATTTTAAATTGCTGCCTTGCTATTGGTTGCCCTGTGGGTTCGGTGGGGTTTTTGGCACGACTAGAGGCAGTCAGGAATCAGCAGCGAAGCAAGCAGCAGGTTTCTGCTTTCCTCCTGTGCTGATTGCTGGCTGTCTTTGCGTTTTTTAGTGTGATTCAAATTTTTCCCGGCGGTGATTTTTAGGCGGGCAGTACACATGCGGAGAGCACGGGCTAGGCCGGTAACACCTCCCCCTCGGGGCAGCCCAGGATCACCGACAGGCGTCAGATGGCAGTGAGGCATGGGTCCTGGGTCCTGGGTCTGGCCCATCCCCCCAAGTTGGCTTCAGTAAGTCTTGGACTCGGGTCCCCGATGAGCGCGGCGTCTGCCTCCAGCGGCCAGCCCCCCGCCGCCCCGGCACCGATCCCTCCAAGGCCTTGCCCTTCCCCCCCATCCGATTCGGGGGAGAGTGGCCCTGAGCCGGATGATGTGTCAGTTTCCCCAGCGCCTACTGTATGTGACTGCCCCTCGCCCCCCCATCACCATGAGGGGAGGAGGCCGAAATCACCCTGAACGCATCGGGCCGCGATTTTGACTGCATGACTTTTACCTCTCCGGGCCCCATCCTTGATCGGTGCAGTTTCGCCAGTGCCTCAGCGCTCCAGGCCATTCCCGGGGTCTTGGCCTCCACTGCTCCTGTTCCAGAGTTGGGCAGGCACCGAGGTCCCTACGGTGGGAGCAGGCCCAGGCTTATGACGTCACCCGCGAAGGAGAAGAGCAAGGGGCAGGCCACTCCCAGTGGTGGGAGGAGTCGGGTGCTAGGGGGTGGAGGGATGCCCTTTCCTGATGAGCAAGGCTCGGTGCACCCTGCCCCCCCCGTAGGCCGGAGTTATAGGAAGCCTGTGGGTAGGGAGAGAAGGAAAGAAAGCAGCCAGTTAGGGGGCGGGTGGGGGAGGATTAGAGCATGCATAGCAGGGGAGGGAGTTATATTCCCCCCCCCCCCCGTCTCAGAGCAGGTGTTGCTGCGCTGGCCGGGCAAGGAGTGCTGGGAGGCCCCACAGCTGCTTTAATAGCAGATATACTGGGACATTACGTGGGGCCTAGGTATGGTTGCACCTCCCAGGCCGCGGGTGGGGCAAATGTGGGTGGCATGGAGGGCATTGGAAGTTGGTTGCAGGATGCGGGAGGCCCATTTGGGGAGGACATTTATGCAACTGAGGATTGGGTGGGAGATGAGTACTGGGGGGAGGGTTGGGGTCCTTGCTCCCAGCAAGAGGTTGTTCAAGGTTCAGGACAGGGCATTAGCAGTTTTGGGAAGAGGCAGGGGGCGGCTGGAATAGAGGGATCTTTTCCAGATGCTGAGGAAGTGGCGGTCCCAGGGACATCGAGGCAAGAGGCATGGAGAGTCAGGAATTTCCAGGCGAGGCGCGAGGACCCACGGACCAGGCAGATGACTTTGAAGGGACGTGTAGTGGAATTCCCAAGCAGTGGCACAGCTGGAGTTCCGGACAGCGGTGCATCAGGAGGGGGAACAAGTATGATCACTGAGGGTGAAGCGCACAGATGTAGAGGGTATGACAGGAGGAAAAAGAGGTCTAGGGACAGCAGTTCTTCAAGCTCATCTTCATCCTCTTTGAGTTCGAGTGATGTAGGTCCGGGACAGCGCACAATTTTAGAGGAGGGTCCAAGGCAAGACATGGGTCACCCAGCATTAGCTTCTTTAACTGATTTGTGGGAAGAAGTACCTAAGCACATAGTGAAGCGGATTTGCAAGCGTAAATTTGTAAACATTTTCAGGTTATTAGAGTGTAGACGGGGTGGCAGGAAGGATAGAAAGAAAGCTAAAAAGAAGAGCAAAAAAGGAGGAGTTGGCCCAAAAATCTCAAAGAATATCGTTAATTGGGTACGGGGTTTTTTACGATTGGCCAGCGTGGTTAGCTATTTTTCATGACAAAATGGCAGGGAATAAATTTATGTCCTGGGGCACGCAGGACATTCATCTGTGGCTTACCTAGATGACAAATAAGGGAGTCAGTGCAGGGAAAAGCACGGGGGCGGGAGGTGGTGCGAACAGTAGCCCGCAGGATATGGGGTTGGAGGTAGTAATGGTAGCTCCTTTTGTGGATCTGGAAGCATTCGCAGGGTTGAAATGGGGCAAAGCCACCGGGGGGGGGAGGGGGGGGGGGGGTCTGACATCTGTTGGAGGTTTAAAAAATGTATGTGTTTGTTCCCAGAGTGTAAATTTCGGCACGCATGCGCTTCCTGTGGAGGAGTCCATCTGGCCACAAAGTGCGTGCAGGGACAGAATACCGCCCTTACAAAGGGTGGAAAACTATGAAGTCCTACACCAAAAAGCGGATTCACCGATTGTGCTTTCTGCATTAAAGGAGAGATTGCGGTGCTATCCGGACCTAGCGGTGGCAACTTTGTTGAGTGTTGGGTTTAGTGTTGGGTTCCTTATCTCATGAGGGACCAGGGGGAGGGGGAGGAATTCCAGATCGGCTTATAGGATGGTGGAGATTGAATGGGAAAAGTTACGTGCAGAAATTCAGTTAGGAAGGGTGGTGGGGCCTTTTGATGCTCTGCCGTTTGCCAGGATGCATTTGTCGCCCTTGGCGGTCATCCCAAAGAAGGCGCCAGGGAAGTTTAGATTGATCTTGAACTTATCGTATCCGGAGGGATCCTCTGTAAATGACTTTATTCTGCGATGAGAGTGTACAGTGAAATATGCTTTCTTTGATGGCGATAGCTTGGTGCGCAATGCCGGGCCTGGGGTGTTGCTAGCCAAGGCATATATAGAATCCGCGTTCAGGCTATTATCGATTAACCCATTGAGCTTCCCACTACTGGGTTTCTATTTTGAAGGAGGTTATTTCGTGGATTATTGTTTGCCCATGGGTTGTGCGGTCTCTTGCGCTTTCTTCTAGGCGTTTGGTACTTTTATCCAATGGGCCACGATGCACTATAATGATTGCGAAGCCATGTTACATTACTTGGAAGATTTCTTGTTTGTGGGACCGAGGGGGACAAGCATTTGTCAGCATCAGTTAACAGGTTTTCTGGAGGTGGCAAGGTCCCTAGGAGTGCCCATTGCGCAGGAGAAAACTGAAGGGCCGGCTACCAAGCTTACCTTTTTAGGCATAGAACTGGATTCGGTCGAAATAGTGTCGCAGTTGCCGTGTGAGAAGGTAGTTTACTTGAAGGAACTGGTGAAAATGGTCCACAGGTCGATTAAAGTGACTCTTCAGCAAATGCAATCCTTGATTGGTTCACTTAATTTTGCATGCCGGGTTATTCTGATGGGTCGGGCGTTCATCCATAGGCTGTCAGCTAGAACCGTCGGGGTAAAAGCCGGGTATCATTTTATTCGAGTTACAAAAGTGGTGAAGGAAGAGCTGGGGGTATGGGAGGGTTTTTTAGATTCGTTTAACGGAGTATGCATGATGCAGGAGATGGAGATATCGAATGAAGAGTTGGAATTTTATTCCGATGCGGCCAGAGCGACTGGTTTCGGTTTATATTTTCAGGAGCAGTGGTGCGCAGAAAGGTGGCCGGGGGAGTGGGAATCGGAAGGGCTTACAAGAAATATCACATTCTTGGAGCTTTTCCCTATAATTGTAGCTTTAACAATTTGGGGGAATGGGTTGCAGAACAAGAAATTAGTGTGGTGGTGTGACAATTTAGGGGTGGTACAGGTGGTCAATAGGTAGTCTGCAGGGGTCCAAGGGTGTCGGGACTGCTGAGGGACTTGGTCTTCCTGTGTTTTTGATGGAACATAACTATCATGACGAGACACGTGCCTGGTAGCTTGAATTTGATTGCTGATGCTCTTTCTTGTTTCAAGTGGGACGGCTTCAGGGCCGAGGCACCTCAGGCAAGTTTGCAGGGAGAGACATTCCCAGAGCATTTTTGGAAACTTGGCAGAATGCCACGTGGAGCTTGATTCGCAATCCCTGGCACCAGCTACTTGGAGATCCTATCTGGCAGGCAGAGGAGCAGTGTCTCGTTTTTTGCAAGCTTTGGGGTAGAAAGGGGGGGCAGTTTGAGAGGGCGATGTGGTACAGTTTATTTTGTGGACAAAGGTTTTGGGCTACTCGATGGCATCCGTGTGATGCCAATTAGCGGGTTTCTCATTTTTTCAAAAGCTGGGGGCTGGGGAAACCCGATCAACAGTTTTTTGGTACGACGGGTGTTAAGGGGATGGGGTAGAGAGCATGAGGAGCACAGGGATAAACGGAGACCTATAAGGTATATAGACCTGTTGAAAATAGCGGAGCAATTGGCGGTGGTGTGCCGGTCTAGATATGAGGTATTGTTATTTAGGGCTCCTTTCTCATTGGCTTTTTTCAGAGCTATGAGGGTCAGCAAATTGGTCGCCAGATCCAAGGTGAGCAAGCATGGGGGGGGGGGGGGGGGGGGGGGGGGTTTGCGGGCTCAAGATGTGTGGGTTTATGAGCACAGGGTTACTTTGCGTATCCGGAAATCCAAGACGGATCAGAAAGGTAAGAGGTTTTGGATTTTCAATAATGATGAGCTTGCGTGCCCGGTCTGGGGCACGCAAGTTTTCGTGCAGGTCAGGCTGAAAACTGGGGGCTTCTTTCTAATTCATGAAGATGGTTTACCATTGACCATTTTTCAATTTGCTCATGTTCTACAATAGGTAGTGGAGGGATTAGGGTGGGAGGCGGGGGTGTATTTGCTGCATTCCTTTCTAATAGGAGCAGCAACCACGGCAGCAGAGTTAGGGTGGTCGGTGCGGAGGATTCAAGCAATTGGGCACTGAAAATCAGGGGCCTTCTGGTTGTATGTGCAGAAGTGAGAAAGGGCGTGGGGGGGGCAGGGGGGGGGAGGAGAAGCACTTACTGCTTTGGCTAATGCAGTTCTTTGCTTTGCAGACACAGAAGGGGTTGCATCCAAACGGGAATGTGCCTGGGTCTTGGGCCATTCGTTCGTTCACCATGCACAGCGAAGGGCTGCGAAGAAGCCTTATGGAGAACATTTGAATTTGAATATCAGCTGGTGAATCGTGCATTGGTTTAGAAAAGGAGGCATGTGTTGGGGGGAGCTGCTGTCTTTCCTCCACAGGCGGGTTCAAATTTGGGGTGCTCCAAGGCTAATGATTATTCATTTAGGGGGCAACGACATTGGTAAAGTGTCATGTCGCGAATTAGTAGAGATAATAAGAAAGGAATTGGTGAGTATTATGAACAGAATTCCAGGTATGAGGGTGGGCTGGTCCGACATTATAGTGCAGATTAGACACCTTTCTGAGCTCTTATGGTGCAAAAGTGTCAAAAAATTGAATCGACAAATTGGAAAATGGTTGGTTCAACAGGGTGGTTTCTGGGTAAGGCACACTTGGTCGTGGGAGATACTTGGGGGTTTATTTTTGGGTGACGGGGTACACCTTTCAGAAATTGTCATGGATTGATTCAACAATGCCCTGGAAAAAGGATTTGAGCAACAAATGCATTAGATAGGGGGCCGCAGTGGGGGAACAAAGGTAACTGAGTTACCATTGTTTGTGGCGGAAAACCCGAGCCCTAAGTTGTAATGTGTTGTATTTGGATTGCGAAGGACATTGGAGGGGGAGGAAATGCTCATCTAGTTTGGGGCTGCTACATGGGAAGGCCTATGAGCAAGGGGGGGGGGCGATGCTCAGGCCACACGCTTACTCTCGCTGGAGCCGTGGCGGGGTAAGAGATGGGGGAGTGTCAACGTAGTCTTACCACTGGGACGCGGTGGTAAGTGAAGAGGGGCAGGATGGAGGAGGGGGAGGGAGAATACGCATTTGCGGGCGGATTTTAAAAGCCCTGCTCGCGTAAATCCGGGCGGATTTACGCGAGCAGGGCCCTCGCTCGCTGGCACTCCTATTTGGCATAGGCCGCCGGCGCGTGCAGAGCCCTAGGATGCGCGTAAGTCCCGGGGTTTTTGGGGGGCATGTCGGGGGCGGGGCCGAACGACGCAGCGTTTTGGGGGCAGGCCCGGGGGCGTGGTTTCGGCCCGGGGCGTTCCGGGGGCGTGGCCGCGCCCTCCGGAACCGCCCCCGAGTCAGGTCTCAGCGTGCCAGCGACCCGCTGGCGTGCGTGGATTTATGTCTCCCTCCGGGAGGCGTAAATCCGTGGATAAAGGTAGGGGGGGTTTAGATAGGGCCGGGGGGGGGGTGGATTAGGTAGGGGAAGGGAGGGGAAGGTGAGAGGAGGGCGAAAGAAAGTTCCTTCCGAGGCCGCTCCGATTTCGGAGCGGCCTTGGAGGAAACGGAGACAGGCTGCGCGGCTCGGCGCGCGCCGGCTGCCCAAAATCGGCAGCCTTGCGTACGCCGATCCAGGATTTTAGAAGATACGCGCGGCTATGCGCGTATCTTATAAAATCCAGCGTACTTTTGTTTGCGCCTGGTGCGCGAACAAAAGTACGCGAACGCGCTTTTTAAAAAAATCTACCCCTTGGTGTTTATGTATAATAAGTTGTGGGGGCTCGGTTTGTGTTTTTGTAATAAACTGTGGCCTTGTTTTTAACACCATACTGATGTTGATGTTTTTTGTACTGGGTGGGGGTAATTGGTGAGCGAGCTGCTGGTCTTGCTTCCCTATGTTATACAGTGGTTCTCAACAGGTGTGTCGGGACATACTAGTGTGTCACAAGGTCCGGGAGGTGTGTCACAGATCCAGCAGAAGGTTTCTCTTTCCTCAACAGTCTGGGCAGGAGTTTGCTGACTTTTCCTTTTGGGTATGACAGGAAGTTGCTCTTGCTTCCTTCTCTTTCTGGCCAATTGGAGGTTGTTCCCTCCTTCACCCAGATCAGAGGGAGATATCATAAGGTACTGGCGAGACACCAACTTTATCTTCCTCTGACTGGCCTGGCAGTGAGGCTGCTGATGCTCTCTTTACCCCTTGGACCAGTACTCTAGAACACCATGCCCCTAGAAATTAGACTACAGAAAGGTTTCAAATTTTTCAAAGAGAGTTTAAAAATGTGGCTATTTAAACAAGCTTTTTACAAAGAGAACGGAGAATAGTGGAATAATGAAAGCTGGCAGCAGAACATCAGCACACAGCACATAGCTCAATATGTGTGATTTTATTATTTTATTTCACCTTTAACATAAAATATACAATACAATAGAGCCATACATGCAATTAATATTTATTTATTTATTTGTTTGTTTGTTTGTTTTTTTTATACCGATATTCAATTCAAAATAACACACCGGTTTACAGAAAACAGAATTGTCATCAAATAAAGTATTGAGGACAAAATACATTGAAACAATTCTAAAACATTAAGTATGAAATTATAACATCAAATTAAAATAACATAGATTCAAAGTAGTCCTATATAAAATAATAACCAGGTGTTCTAAAACAATAGTAAGTACTTAAGGAAAAGGCAGAGAAACAGAATAGAGGAGTTACTTATTAGATTTGTTGAGGAAAAGCTTTGATAAAAAGCCACGTTTTAAGGTTCTTTCTAAAGGATACTGATACGTGTTGGAAAAGGACAAGATTTATAACATTCAGCAAATAGTTTTTATTATGAAACTATGTTACCGGACTTTAATGGCACTTCTTATAGATAAGTATTAACATATACAATTACCAAATTTATATATGTGCCTTTCTGTAAACCGTTGTGATGGTATATAACTTAACAATGGTATAGAAAAGATTTGCAATAAATAAATAAATAATGTGAAAGCAGGAGCATGAGGGAGAAAGGTGCTTGCTCTATAGATCCATTGCCGACTTCTGCTGCCTCCTCATCTTCTTCCTCTCCTCAGTGCTTCTTGCCCTTTTCTGCAGCTGGTAAAGAGTTGTTTTGCCCGTCGGTCGCAGACAGCTGCAACCTCTGCTGCTCACCTCTCTTCTCCCTGCACCAGCAATTCTCAGAGCCATGGCAGCCTCAGCCTGCAAATGCCACCTTCCTCGGTGTCCCTGGGACAGCGTGGGTGATCCTGTCTGCCATTTTGAATTGGGGATTACCTAGGGCGCGTGCGTGCGAGTGCGCCAGGCCCTCTCTTATTCACGTCATGGCGGGAACCTCGGGGGCGCCCACTCTGCATGATGTCACCCGCCAGTGTATTTAATCCATTCATCATATGCTTCCTACGAGTTAACAAGGACTTCCTTCCTTCTTATTTCACTCCTTCTGGACTTAGAATACCTTAGATATAGAATGTAACAAGGCCTCGGGGGCCTTGTCACATTCTGGCTATCCACTCCTTGGAGGGCCTTCCTGCCTGGAGAATCCATCTATCCTTGTTTAGGACTCTGTCTAGTTCAGCCTTGTGAGTACGCTTCTCATTTCTACCACCTTGCTGACAGAACTGCCGGTGTACCCCGTGCCTCAGGCCACTACCATGCTCATCCCAGCTACCTTCATCTGCACTTCGGAGTAAGTACTGTCATCTACCCTGCTCTGCTGATCTCCTGCACTTCTCTGTATTTCTACTTGCTGATCCTCGGCATATCCCATGCTGCGGGCCACTACCGGATCTAGTTTGAGAGGTGTGTCATCGGGAGAGGAGTTCCTGGCATACCCTGCTCTGCGGGCCATTACCAGGGATATCATCATTGAGCAACCTTACTACTCTGGACTGTGTCTTCATTTCTCTCGGTGGGTATTACCCACATTCCAGTCTAATAAAGTGTCTTACTTCTATGTCCATCTCAGCTGAGGCCATGCCTATTGTGGTGAGTCCCTACAGTGCTCCTCCCTGTGGGTGGAGTCAGTGCTCACTGCGATCCTGGGTCCACAACCTCACCAGAATATAACAAGAGGGAAGGAGACTCTGGATTGGATTGAAGGATTTTCTGCTGACTGGGAGCCAGGAGAAGGGGAAATGTGCTGGGCAGGAAGGCGTGGGGAGATAGGGAGGAAAGGATGAGGGAAAGGAGTGTGGGGTTCCTGGGTAGGGAAAGGTGGAGGCGGGAGGGGATGAGGGCTGCTGGGCAGGGAGGAGAGAAGAAAGTGGAGGCAGAGATGGAGGTGTGGGGGCTTCTGGGTTGGGAGAGAGGGGAGGTCGGGGGATGATGAGCAGGAATGGGTGGGATGTAAGCAGGGTAGGGAAGGGCAAGGAGACTTGAGGAGGGGAGAGAGGGAGCATGGGGAAGAGGATGTAGGGGTGGGGGTGTAGGGAATGTTGGACAGAGTTATGAACATGTGAAGGGATGATTGAGTAGTTGGGAGAAGTGAGGGGTGATGGGAGCTTGGAAGGGAACGACTGGGTACAAGAGTCGTACTATGTCAGTTTTGAGAATATGCATTTCTTCTCTCTTTGAAGTTTGCTTAGAGAAGGAGGAAATATATTTGTTTCTAGTTCTTCAGTTTTGCACTGAATGCAAAAGGTCTTCGTAGGGTTTCTATTTCAGTGTTTGTTTCCACATTTGTAATTTGTGATCTTTTATTCTCTATTTGGTGAAGGCAGGTCTGTTTGTGTTTTGTGTGTATGTGACTGAGATGAGTTACTTCACTAGCATGTATCAGCCTTATTTTTTGTACTTTTTCAATATTATATTGCACTGGTCATGAACTGCTGCCTTTTCATGGGTAGGGCTATTGAGAGCACTGAGAGGAGAGGATCACCTTGTTGGTGGCTGGAAAGAATCAGTAAGTACTGCTTGGAGAAATTTTTAAAGCTTAAAAGTATTGGGGAGAAGTAAAGTATTGGCGTACATTATTTAGTATGTTCATTTGTTTTGTTTTAAATAGGTAGTCAGAAAGGCAGGCAACAAACAGAAGTTTGTGTGTTTTGTTTTAAACAGAAAATCAGGCAAGAAACAGAAATTTGTGTGTTTTTTCCCACCTCTCCCACCCCTCTCCCACCAACCCATAGCTCATCCTTTAATTTATAGGCAAGTGTCACTTTCACACTTAAAAAAAAAAATCAGCATTTTAACTCAAAACTCAGAAATTCCCCACACCTTATCAAAAGTTTGATCATTCCCTTATAGTTCACTACTAGATATATAGGGGCAGATTTTAAATACTTGCGCGAGCGCAT
Source organism: Rhinatrema bivittatum (assembly GCF_901001135.1). Classification (NCBI taxonomy): domain Eukaryota; kingdom Metazoa; phylum Chordata; class Amphibia; order Gymnophiona; family Rhinatrematidae; genus Rhinatrema; species Rhinatrema bivittatum. The sequence continues at coordinate 61,582,362 of NC_042616.1, forward strand.
ACTTTTGTTCGCTCAGCAGGCACGAACAAATGTGCGCTGGATTTTATAAGATACGCGCGTAGCCACGCGTATCTTATAAAATCCGGGGTCGGCGCGCGCAAGTTGTTTCACCTGTAAATGTTTCACATGTGTGCAACCTGCGCGCGCTGAGCTTAGCGGGCGCTGCCTGTTCCTTCCAAGGCCGCTCCGATTTCGGAGCGGCCTCGGAGGGAACTTTCCTTCGCCCTCCCCCCACCTTCCCCTCCCTTCCCTATCTAAAAACCCCCCCTTAACTTTGCGCGCGTCGGCCGGCTGCCCCGCTCCGTGGTCCGGTCCCAGGGGCTGTTCCGGAGGCCGCGGCCACGCCCCTGGAATGCCACCGGGCCGAAACCACGCCCACGTCGCCGCCCCCGAAACGCCGTGCCCCGCCCCCTAAACGCCACGTCATCCCGCCACGCCCCACCACGCCCCGACAGGAAGCCCCGGGACTTACGCGCGTCCCGGGGCTCTGCGCGCATCGGCGGCCTATGCAAAATAGGCGCGCCGGCGTGCGCAGGCCTTTTAAAATCCGCCCCTTAGTGAATACACTAATACATTTAAAGGACATTAATTGTATGCAGTCTTACATCCACAGTAACCTAAAACTTAACTAGGAACTGAACAAATTTAAGATGAAGGCAGCAATCCAGCAGCAAGAGGGGGCCTCCCAATCTTTTGCATTGAGTGTCACATGTATGATTTTTTACCCACCGGTGAGAAATTGGACATTTGCATCTGATGCAAAGAGCTCCTGTCTCTCAGAGGAGCTGAGGCAGACAGAGAGGTATATAGATGAGACCTTCAGGGACATAGTAGCCAAGTCCCAACTCCAGTCTGGCATCCATGGTGCTACCTTGGAGGCAGAAGGTCTCATGATGGGAGATCATCAATCTGGTGCAGCAGAAAATGATCCTGAAGCAAGGACCTGCTCTCCAGGTGGTGCATTGTCCTCTCACACCTAGAATGTGTCTCCCAGGGCTACTACCAAGGAGGGAAGGATTAGGTTGGCCGTCATAGTTGGTGATTCGATTATTAGGAATGTAGACAGCCAGTGCTTGGCGGAAACAAAAATAAAGAAAACATAGATTAGTCAAGCACAAATAAAAACAAAATTTCCTTTAGTGTGGTATCATATTTAGCTAGCTAGAACATTGGGGCCCAGGTATTAATTGTCTTGATAATATTCAATGTGCAATTTGCTTTGTTCAGTATGTTACACTGAATGCTTGAAGATACAATATGGAAAGCTCTGTTCCAGTAAATCTCCACTCTGCTTGTGTCGCAGTGAATATTGGCATATCTTTGAAGTGTATAATGAGCAAAGGACTGTGCTTAGGCTGCTTTGGATTGTTTTCTAGCACCACACTAATAGTCCTATATAGCTCTCTACCCACACATCCCATGCTCTATAACATCAGCTCTTAGAAGCCAGACTCAATTCGTTGTTACTATCTAGGCCTAGAGTTCATGCAGAGACACTCTGGCTGCCTGAACAGCTCTATGATTCACTTGTAACCCCAGGGTTGAAAATTAAAGAAAGGGTATAATTTTTTTTTTAATTCTTTATTTTCAAAATTTTTACAGTTTATAGCCAACAGCATGACTTAAATGAAATATTGAACAATTTTTTAAGAATAAGCAAATACTTTCTTTTCATATGATCAATCATTAAGGAACATTAGTTCAAAAGAGACCTCAAATGGAGACTGTTAAAGCACATAATAATAAAAAAAAAGGAAATAAACCAGTTATTTAATTAATATCCGCTATTTTCTTATTCCATTAAACACTTGTGTTAACATTTATGAGGAAATATTTATAGGGGTAATCCTATTCTGCAAAAAAACCTTCCAGTTGATCTGGATCATAGAAATTATATTTAATTGAGCCTAATTTTACCATGCATTTGCAAGGATACTGCAAAAGGAATGTAGCACCTATTTCTAATACACGCTTTTTCTGTAAAAATACTTACCGTCTCATCTGCGCAGGTTTAGCAAGATCAGGAAATAATGTAAGCTGTTGACCATAAAAAAATTTTTCCACAGCCTGAAAAAACATTTTCATTGTCCATATTTTATCTGGTTCAAGGGCATACACTACAAGTAATTTGGGAGTCTTGCAGAAAATCTGTCAAATTTTCCAATACATTTGATTGTATAGGGGGATTAGTAAGATTCTCAGTCGATCTTAAGGAAATATAAAATGCTTTAGTTATAGGGGGAATCACATCTTGTGACAATATAAGTATCTCTGTATAAAATTTCCTTAACATATCAATGAGTGTTATAGCTGAAGATTTAGGGAAATTTAATATCCTTAAGTTTAGTCTTCTAGAGTGATTCTCTAGAATTTCTAATCTACATGAATTGGACTCCTGATTTGGCATTGATAATTTTTTTTTTTTTTTAAATAATAAGACTGACCTAGGTTCCAGAGGGCTGCAATGCCCTGGGAGACTTTCACAGCACTGGGGAAATTCAAGAAATGAAAAGCAGCTAGCCTACTGCTGTAAAAGCAGGAAGGAAAACAATATAGACTGAAAGTTTATTTATCTGGCTAGAGTGAGAGTTATTATAGCCCACTCAGTAAAGGAAGGTTATGCTGAGCCATCCCAGGCTCATGAAAAAGTAGCAGGAAGAAGAAAGAGACTGGGAAAGCAAATCTACCTGGCTGTTGGCTCATGCTGTACTGTTTGGACTTAGGCAGTATCAGGAGAAGAACAGCATTATCTAGCAGCAGGGCACTGTAGATAAAAGGAAGAGAGAGGGAGGGTTTTCTTCCATGAGTCTTGGAAATCAAAAGCAGCTATCAGATGATCTAAGCTTCACCTTAAGGAGAGCAAGCATCGTGTGTGTCCCGGTCCCTGAGGAATGAGTGACATATACTACATCAAATGGCTTGCCTTTATCTAAATGCTTATTGACACCTTAAAAAAATTCAAATTTATTAAGAGCATAAGAACATAAGAACATGCCATACTGGGTCAGACCAAGGTTCCATCAAGCCCAGCATCCTGTTTCCAACAGTGGCCAATCCAGGCTACACGTACCTAGCAAGTACCCAAAAACTAAGTATATCCTACGCTACTGATGTTAGTAATAGCAGTGGCTATTTTCTAAGTCAACTTGATTAATAGCAGGTAATGAACTTCTCCTCTAAGAACTTATCCAAATCTTTTTTAAACTCAGCTATACTAACTGCACTAGCCACGTCCCCTGGTAGCAAATTCCAGAGTTTAATTGTGCCTTGAGTGAAAAAGAATTTTCTCCAATTAGTTTTAAATGTGCCACATGCTAACTTCATGGAGTGCCCCCTAGTCCTTCTGTTATCCAAAAGAGTAAATAACAGATTCACATTTACCCGTTCTAGACCTCTCATGATTTTAAAGACCTCTATCATATCCCCCCTCAGCCATCTCTTCTCCAAGGTGAACAGTTCTAACCTCTTTAGTCTTTCCTCATAGGGGAGCAGTTCCATCCCCTTTCTCAATTTGATTGCCCTTCCCTGTACCTGCTCCATTGCAACTATATCTTTTTTGAGATACGGTGACTAGAATTGTACACAGTATTCAAGATGTGGTCTCACCATGGAGTGATTCAGGGGCATTATGACATTCTCCGTTTTATTCAGCATTCCCTTCCTAATAAATCCTAACATTCTGTTTGCTTTTTTGACTGCCACAGCACACCGAGCTGACGATTTCAAAGTATTATCCACTATGACGTGGTAGCTCGTAATATGGAACCTAACATCATGTAACTACAGCATAGGTTATTTTTCCCTATATGCATCACCTTATACTTATCCACATTAAATTTCATCTGCCATTTGGATGCCCAATTTTCTTGTTTCACAAAGTCCTCTGCAATTTATCACAATCCTTTAGTGATTTAACTTCTCTGAATAATTTTGTATCATCTGCAAATTTGATTACCTCACTCGTCTTATTCCTTTCTAGATCATTTATAAATATATTGAAAAGCACAGGTCCTAGTACAGATTCTTGAGGCACTCCACTGTTACCCTTCTCCACTGAGAAAATTGAACATTTAATCCTACTCTCAGTTTCCTGTCTTTTTGCCAGTTTGTAATCCACCAAAGGACATTGTCACCTATCCCATGACTTTTTACTTTTCCTAGAAGCCTCTAATGAAGAACTTTGTCAAATGCTTTCTGAAAATCCAAATACACTACATCTACCGGTTTACCTTTATCTACATGTTTATTAACCCCTTCAAAAAAGTGAAGCAGATTTGTGAGAGATGACTTCTCTAAATTCATGTTGGCTTTTCCTAATTAAAACTATGTTTATTCATATGTTCAATAATTCTAAACAATTGTTTCCACCATTTTTCCTAGCACTAATGTCAGTTTCAATGTTTTGTAGTTTCTATGGTCACTCCCTGGAGCCCCCGGAAAAAAATTTCCATTGCATTGGCTACCTTGCAGTCCTGAGATCCAATAACCCATTTTAATAACAGATCACAGATTACCGGTAGCAGTAATATATTTTCATATTTGAGTTTCCTTAGAATTCTTGGGTGAATTCTATCTGGTCCTGGTGATTTATACTATTTAGTTTGTCAATTTGATCTAGCATCTATTCCATACTAATCACTGATTTGTGTCTGTTTCTTCAAGTCATTTTCTACAAAGAATGGTTCCAATGTGAGTATCTCCTCAGCATCTTCTGCCATGCAGATTAAAACAAATAATCCATTTAGATTTTCTACAATGACCTTTTCCTCCCTGAGTGCCCTTTTTTACCTCTTAGACGCCTAATGGTTCAGCTGACTCCCATAGATGCTTCTTGCATTTGAAAAAATTATTATTATTGGTGAACACACAGCTCTCAGACTACTTGGAGGAACACAAAATCCTATACCCTTCACAGTACGGCTTCCAGAAATCATCCAGTACAGAAACCCTCATCATCTCTCTATCCAGACCACATCATCTTGGGCCTAGACAAAGGGCTGTCATTCTTGTTTGACCTCTTAGACATCTCAGTGGCGTTCGACACTGTGAACCACACCATCCTTCTAAACTGGAAACGCCCTCAGATGGTTCAACTTCTTCCTCAACAACAGGAGCTTTAAGGTTAGAATCAATAACAAAGAATTCCCTAATTTCTAATCAATTCTAGGCGTTCCCCAAGGCTCTTCTCTATCCCCTACCCTCTTCAATATCTACCTACTGCCCCTCTATCGGCTGCTCACAAACCTAAACCTAATACACTACCTCTACGCAGACAACGTTCAGATCTTGATCCCTATAAAAGAATCCCTTCCAAAAACGCTTACCTACTGGGAGAATTGCCTTAAGTCCATTAACCGCCTACTCACCAGCCTAAACCTGGTTCTCAATGCAGCCAAGACAGAAATCCTTATCTTCCCCGACCACTCGGACAGCACCGATCAGACAGTCCATAACCTCCAGACCACTCAAGTAAGAGACTTAGGAGTAATTCTTGATAACCATCTGAACTTAAAGAAATCAATCAACAACATCACCAAGGACTGTTTCTATAAGCTTCAAGTTCTGAAAAGACTCAAACCCCTTCTTCATTTCCAGGACTTCAGAACTGTTCTCCAGTCAACACTTTTCTCTAAAACTGACTACTGCAACACTCTCCTCTTAGGGCTCCCGATCTCCGCCACCAAACCACTACAGATGCTCCAGAATGCTGCAGCCAGAATCTTAACCAACACTAACTGGGGAGCTCATATCACCCCCATACTCTGAAACCTGCACTGGCTGCCAATAAAATACAGAATTTTGCACAAGGCACGCATCATAATCCACAAATCCATCCACAACCAACTACCTATAGCCCTTCAGATCCCATTCAAACTATACTCATCCTCAAGACCCATCAGAGAAGCATATAAAGGAACCCTTCAAGTCCCACCAACTAAATCCACGCGTCTAACTTCCACCAAAGAACGAGCATTCTCCACAGCTGGCCCCGTCATCTGGAACAACTTGCCGACTGATCTAAGATTGGAACCCTGCCTTCTAACCTTCCGAAAAAAAACTTAAGACCTGGCTTTTCCACCAAGCCTTCCCTTAAGTTCTAATATATCAACATGCTTCTCACACAGACACAGCTCAATTGGCTAGACTCCCAGTCCAGCCCCAGTACATTCATATGTATTCTATCTCTAGTTTTTGCTATCCTTGTACTTCCTGGCTACTCTAGCCCCCAAGTTCAATCTCCCTGTTATATGTAACTGTGCTTAGGCCTTCCTGTTATATTTTTATTTAGTTAATCCCTAAGTTCCATGTAAACCGGTTTGATATGAATCTTGTCATGAAGATCGGTATAGAAAATGTCAGATAAATAAATAAATAAACAAACTAGTTTTTGACTGTTAGGCAGATTTCACCCTAAATAATCTTTTAGTCTGCCTTATTAATATTGTACATCTAATTTGAAAGTGCACATTCTCTTTCTTATTTTCCTCATTAAGATTTGCTTTCCATTTTTGATGAATGCCTTCATGGATCTAGTAGCTTTTTTCACAGCACCATTTAGCCATAGTGGCAGTTGTTTCATCTTCTTTCTAGCTTTTCTAACTTGTGGAATACCTTTTATCAGGACTTCCAAGTTGGTGTTTTAAAATCATTTCCATGTCTCATATAAACGTTTAGTCCTTACTGCTGCTTCCTTTATTTTCCTTCTAATTTCGCATTTCACTACAGTCTTCCTTTGCAGAGTTAAACTACTACAGCAGCATTTACCTTTCTCCCTCTGGTAATTATGTCACCACCTAGTTATGATCATTATTCTCTTGTATCAGGTCTTGTGTTCCACTGAGAACTAGATTTTAAGTAGCTTCTCCCCATAACAGGTCCAGGAACAGCTGTTTACGTGTGACATCTAGAAACTTTATTTCCATAGCAAGCACTGATGAAATACTCAAGCAGTCAATATCTGCATAATTAAAATCTCCCATTAATGTTTGATTTTTAAGGATTTTCAGATTTTAGATTTAATTACTCATTTTTCAAATTCTGAGCTCAAGGTGAGTTATAAATTCAGGTGTAGTTGGTAGGTAAACTCAGAGATTTTACAATCTATGGCCTAGATTTATTATTTTGCTATAATTTTGCATGAACAGCGCTTGCGATAAAAAGAGGGGTTTGGTTAGGGTAAATTTTTAGTTACCGCAGCATGTGCTATTTTACTGCTTTCCATAGGTATTTTACCACAACCCATGTTAAATTGATCACACCTGCAATATTTTCACTTCTTAGCTTGTGAAGTGGCATTTCCATGTTTTGGGTGACAGAGAAAGAGAAAGAGCATCTAGGTAGAGAGTGTATCAAGCTAGGGTGAGAGTACATTGTAGAAATCTCATCTTTGCATACCTTACCTGTTCATACATCTGACTGTGCATGTAAAACTGGCCCCCAAACCCTAGACCATCACCAAAACCTCACCTCAAGTTACTAGTTGACCCTCCTACAGTGATGTAAATAGATGACAAATATATATGCTGTAGCGCACCCCGGCTGCACCAGGGCCACACCCGGGCCTCCTCACCTTCCTCCTAGCTCTGCGGGTCCTGGACTCACCTCCCCCGTTGCCACAGCAAGTCGGCTGCATCCTCTGCCTCAGGCAGCGGCGCCCCCGGCCTCCTCCAGCGCTTCGGCATCCAAGGCCTCGCTCTCCGCGCCATCCCAGGGCTTGGCATCCTCCACTGCTTCAGCTCCGTCCCTAGGCGCGCACATGCGTGGACCAGCCGGCCCTTTAAAGGGCCAGGGGCGGGAAACCTCTCCACGGCACGCCCCGATAATGTCACCTAGGCACAGTACTTAAGCGAGGGCCTGCACCTCAGTCCCTCGCCTTGGCAATCGGGTCGTCACCTCAGTGTGAAGCTAGTTGCCGTCCTTGTTCCTGTGCTTGTTCCAGTGTTCCTGCATTCCAGTGTTCCTGTGTTCCCATGGTCCTTCCTGTGCTCCAGCATCTGCTCCTGAGTTCCTTCGTTCCTGAGACCTGTTCCTCGTCTTGCTACCCAGGTTTTACCCTCTCGGACTGATACCCAGTACTGACCTCGGCCTGTCTTTGACCTCACTCGGACTGATACCTGGAACTGACCTCTGCTTGCCTTTGACCTCGCTTGGATGGATACTTGGAACTGACCTTTGCTTGCCTTTGACCTCACTTGGATGGATATTTGGAACTGACTTCTGCCTGCCTTTGACTATGCTCGGACTGACACCTGGAACTGACCTCTGCTTGCCTTTGACTACGCTCGGACTAATACTTGGAACCGACTCTCACTTTGGATGACCTTCCTCGGATGGATACCCTTGCGCTCCATTCGGACACTCTATTTGCTCCTCCTGTGACCACAGGGCCCGCCTGCTTTGACACTGCCTGCGTCCTTCTTCGAGCTGGACCACTAGGCACTGCCTATCCTACCTGGAGGACCTTCAGTTCCTGCTTTGTTCTCGTGCTCTCCAGTACCCTCGATTCCGGTTTAGCTCGCCTGTTCACTGACAGCTGTGCACCTCTTCTCTTGGTGGGCACACCTCTCCGTCATCTCTCCGGGAGACCCCCAGAGGCCCACCTAAGCCCAGGCAATCCAGGAATCCCAGGGCTCAACCCGTGGAGCCCCTGGACCATTATTGGTGAAGTTCCTGTCAGCCTCTGTCTCCTCATGTGTTCTGCCTCCTGGCGGCAGGTGCCCTCTGGGATCCCTCAGAGGGCCGTGCCAATCCTGCGCCAGGCCAAGGGTCCACCTCCAGTGCAACATATGCTACCCAGAGCCTCTCTCTCTCTCTCTCTCTCTCTTAGGGATTGCAGAGTTGAGCAGTAGGTGTGGCAGTTTATTTATTTTGCTATACAGCCTTTCATAAATACATTAAAGCAGATTACAAACAAATGATCTATATATAAATATATGCAATTGTTAAAAATATAGAACAACAGTATAATATATAAAATAATAAAAGAGTACAATAAAAATTTAATCTTAATTCATATAGAAATTATCCCTCAACCAGTATAGAATAAATCATGAACTAAAAAAGAGATAACAGTATAAAAATTATGGTCATCTTTTGCTGAAAGCTTGCTAAATAACCATATTTTAATACTTTTCCAGAAATTGATATAGTTCTTTTCAAAGTAAATATGCATTGGCAATGTGTTCCAAAGTAGTGGCGCCTGGTAGGAAAAAGATGTATGCTGAATGCCTTCCATCTGATTTCAGATGGAAAGGTAGCCTGAAAAGGATTTTCTGAGAAGCTCTTAGGGTTCTTGTTGAAGCATCATAAGAGACTAACAGATTGGCTAGATAATATAATTGACCATTATACAGAGCAGACCAGATAAGCCATATGGTAGTTTTCTGTCATCATGTTTTTACGTTTCGTGCCTGGGCCATTATTTTGTCAATGTGCCCACACTTGCAGAAGTGCAAACAGTATACACGGAAAGCACACATACAACTTTTGCCTTTTGAAAAATGTTTGTGCATGTACATTTGGGGACAGAGATACAAATATTCTTATACTTGCATAAATCTCGGTGATTTGTGCACACTACTGAAAATTACCCTCTACAAAATATAGGTGGCCATTGTAAAAAAATAAAATAAAATAAAATAAAATGCAAGCCAAAGGAAAATACAATTTTTACTCAGAAAAATATGATCAGTCTTATTGCAATCATAAAGATTTTTGTTGTATCCAAAGTATCCCAAGAATTACTTAAAGTCTATTGGTAGACTTTATACTTTAGCCATGAATCACCACATAGTTCTGACAAAACCTTTTGTCCTCTAATTTAAATAAGGCTAATAAAGGTTTCAATGCCAGTTAGAGTGCAACAACAACACAACAATAGCCTCCCACATTCCACTTCTATTACCAGAAGCAGTTAAGGTAAAATATGACAGATATTTCTGTTCTGGACATCATTTTCTCTATAATTATCCTGTCCATTTTTGTAATGGTTTTCATGCACCTAAAATAAATTGTGCAACCAATTCCTATTTCCTCATACCGCATACAAAATTATGAATTCCTGTTAAATTCATTGGCTGTTTATACTGAGAGATGAAAATAATCTATTCATAGTACCATATAATTGTATCCAACAGTGCTGTAACAAAATGCATTGCCGCCATAGTAATTTGCCAAATGAGTGAGGAACATCATCTGACTTGATTCAATCCAGTTGTGCATTCATCCGTCTGCTGAATCTATGTTAGATGATAAAGCTGACAGAGGAAGCCAGCTAGCATTTTACACTGAAATTGAGCAGAGAGACAATTGGAAAAGAAAGAGAGAAAATGTGATTCAGTTTTGGGAAGTGTTGGAGACCATTAAAAGGATATTTGTGTATCTCAGAAACACGAGGTTTATAATCCTGTTGTCCAACAGGCAATTATATTTTATACCTGCCCCTGCTGTTGTGGAGAATGGTAAGATATAATGTGGATATGGAAGGAAGTCAGGGCTATAACTGGCAGACAGAGGCTTTTTATCTATGAGCCTGGGTGAGTCATTTTATTCTCCTGTGCCTCACTTTACCCAATTGTAATTGAAAAGTAATAACAATGTCATTTTCATTCTGCACTCCTCCCTTAAATGATATTTCCATTTGGTACATATCTCTGCAGGATTAGCCAAATCTTCTAAGTCATGATGAAAGATACCATGTATTATGGGATATACAAACTAAGGAAATATATGTGTAGCCCCTGCTTCAGGGTATAGACTGAAATGTGCAAGAGTCACACTCAGTCCCGGGACTAAGTCTCTGTACACAGTAACAAGTCCATTTGTCTTCAGGGCGTGGATTCTCTTAATGGGGTGGAGGAAGGCTGAACCCTCTAGGGTCCAAGGCTGCAGGAGGAAAGCCCCTCTCTTTCTGGGTGTTCTCACTGTCTCTTTTCGTGCTGCGTTATCTCCGAGCCGCTAACCATGCTGGACACTTGGGTGGGGCAATCCAGAATAAACTTTACTGTAGCAAATCTCCAATGGCTATCATTTGGCACAAGTATATGTCCTCAAGTCATGGCCAGTCTCTATTCACGCTCACAATCCTGATTCTCTGGGTAAGTGTCCCTCTAGGTGGCTAGCACTAAAATGGCCTCTCTCCCCCCCCCCAGAGTTTGGAAGATAGGCTCTTAACAGAGCAAGGGTTCCCCTATTTAAAATAGGTCTCCCTTCCCAGGATGAAGGAAAAATAACTGAGGCCACAGAAACTGTCTCCCAGTGTCCTATCCATTCAGTCCTCTCTGCTCCTGGGTGGAGACTCTGGAGAGGGTCTCTAATTGACTTCTTTTTCTATTCCCCACGCTTTTCTTAGATGTTGCAGAAGGATCTCTTGGTTTGAGAGTCCCAATATGCAATAAACATAAAATCCTCAATCCCTTCTCTCTGGCAGAAAGGGTAGCAGAACTTTCCTCTCATCAAAAAGGAAACTGAATTCTTCTAAAAAAAAAAAAAAAAATCATCTTGTGGCGAGTCACTGCTGTCCTTCCATGTGTGATAGGATGCAAACAACAGATCTTCTCTTCCCTGACCTCCTCCATGCAGGGGAAAAATCCTACCAAAGCCTACCAGGAATCCACAAGCAGCTCCAAAAACTACTTTCTCTAAAAATATCTTTCTTAAACTGAGACCGGTTGGATATTGCACCAGGGAAATGCCTCTCTCCTTCACCCAAGTATCTACCATAGAGCCTGAAAATTAGAGACAACATGGGACTCTCCACTTCCTCCAAAAACCAACTCAAAAGGCCATACTACTATTTTTTATTTATTTATTTATTTAAAAGTATTTTTATACCGTCTTTACAAACAGTGTTTAGTCAAAACGGTTTACATATATCAAAAATAATAAAGATGAAAAATAAAAACAAATTAAAATTAAAGTAAAAGTTAAAAGTAAGAATAGTAATGATTGAAAGTGGGTTAACATATAAAATATAAGTTACAAAAATTTTTCATTAATATAAAATAACAAATTGTTTAAAATTAAATAGGTAGCAAAAGAAATCAATACACAGAGCAACTGTGCAGGCAGGAGATACTGTTCCCAGCATCCGTGGAGGAGGTGCTGGTTGAAGAATGGTATGCTCCCTCCTCACGCTCTACCCAAAGCTTGAGCTAGGAACATCTAGTATATGGGTCTCTACCTACATACGTTTACAATACCTAGAGATCCCCATTGTAAGGATCTTGCCTCCCAATAGGAGGGACCCACAGTGGGCCATGTGTACTTGCTACCTAGTCCTCCATCCTTGGAGGTCCTGCTGACGGCCATGTTCTTCCAGCAGTGCTGCAGTTATAAGGTAGCTGTTACTTACGTAGACCCTTTGGCTGCGGCAGGATGGAACACCCTCCGAAGACAACCCCAAAAGGTTCTGCCATCAGCAGGCGGAGCGTCACACCAGATAGCAGGGTTTGATCCAAGGGCAGGGCTGGTCATGGCAGTGGAAGCTGAGTCCGAGAGGCAATCCACGTTAGCAGGCAATCCTGGACAGGAAGGCAGTAAACAGCCAATCCAGTAGGCTATCTGGATCGAGTAGGCGGCAGGCAAACAGAGTATCTGAGGCAGTCCAAGACAAGGCAGGAGGCAGGTAAGCAGAATATCCAAGGCAGTCCGAGTCAGGACAGGAGGCAGGCAAGCAAAATATCCGAGGCAGTCCGAGTCAGGGCAGGAGGCAGACAGAGTAACGAATGCTTCAGACAGGGGAGTGGATTTGTAGCTGAGGCAACGGTCCCAGGTTAAGTAAGGGCAGCTTGATGACGTCCAAGCCGTGTGCCGCCGAGAATTCCTGCCACAGGCCCTTTAACCAGAGCACAGCCTCCCGCGCGCACGCATAGAGGAAACCGCAGGAGAGCATCTTAAACGCGGCGTCGTGGCATTTGTCAGTTGGGCGCGTCTTCCGGGACCCGGCATTGGCGAACCTGTCGGGGGGGCAGCCCACTACAGAGGGCGAACCACAACGGGTAACAGTAGCCTCACACTATATTCAGTACTAGAGCTTGTGATCTGTATCTTGTTTTTGACTCTAGTCTTGTGGCCCAAATTTTTAGGCCTTACGTGGGTCTCCCTTTAAGGCCTGCATGCTCCTGCTTTGTTTGTTTGGTGTTTCTGTCTGAATTTGCCTGCCATTGTGTTCTTGTCTTTTCCTAGTTGATTTGTGTTTCCTAGTCTTATTTTTGTTTAGAGGGTGCCTTTATGAATCCTGCCCCTGCATTGATTCTGCCCTGCTCTTGTGGGCACCTTCAAGTTCCCTGGAGAGTGTGCTGCTGCATGTTCCTGCTGTACAAATCCTGCCAGCCACCAGTATCTGAGGGCTCAAGCCGAGGGAAAGGTGGCTGAAATAGGCAGAAAACACCCTGCTCCTGTCTTGCTCTAGCCTGCCTTGTCTGGGTGCAGCCCCGCTCCTGCTCTGGGGTCACAACGCCGGTAGCACACCTAGTGATTGGTGGATCATTGTTATTGGGATCACAGGAACTGGAATTATCCAAAACCACAAAAACTAATGGCTATTTCAAACTTTTGAAACAATCACAGTCATCGCTAGCTTCTTTTAATGCTTTCTTGAATAAAAGCGAGACATACTCAGGGTGAGTTATAAACGGTAAGACATTTTATTAAACGTATTTAAAACTCAAATGGAATGCATTGCATTCTAAACTTATTTATGAAAAATTAAATGAGGACTGTAAAGTAATGATATCCTCTTAAAATGAGTTGTGGAATTTGGTATCTCTTTCAATTTTTTTGCATCAGGAAAAAGTTCAGAAGGTTGTAGGTAGTTATGACACTTCCTTTTGCAGTGTTTCTACATGTTGTGCTACTTTTCCTTAGCTTTGATTCAACAAGATATTTGGTATCTTGCCAATTCATGGAGGGGTTTTTTTTGTCTCTGTGATTATGGAGTGGACCAGAGATTTCTATTACTGGCTTCAATTATTCCTTCCATTAAACTGTGCCAATTGTGATGGAGTTTTATGTTATCTATTATGGCATGCATTTTATAACACGTAAACCTGGACTTCATTTCCTTTGCTTTTCAGGGGGTCTAATAAAGCAGATTCTTTCACTCATTAGCTGGCAGGGCTTTAGAAAATTCTATTTCCAGATTTTCTTTCATTTCTCTTGCTGGGGAAATGAAAGTGCCTACCTGTTCACTCAGAGGTCATTGCTAACCCTGAGACTTTGTCTCAAAATATAATTCTACAGAAGTAGCCAGGTGAATACACTAGTGATAAAACTTGGTCTTCTGCTGTTATTTCTAGTTGCCATCAGTCTTCTCTCTTTCATTTTAAATGACATGCCATGGTACAGGATCACGTCATTGGAACTTTAACATTTAATATAAAGCATGGTATAGTAGCTTATGGATGGCCATGCTGAAGGCCCAGAAGGATGGTAACATGCAATGAAAGAGCTCACATGCATGCTGTGCTGCACATGATCAGAAATTTCAAATCCCCTGGCACTTACCATAAAAGACAGGAAAGATATGGGGATATCATAAAGACATATTCAGGACAATTTTGAAACCCCATGATGTACAATGTACCCATAAAACTGCAGGCCCATTTTCAAAGAGAAACCCACACGCTAGTAGGTTTCCCTTTGAAAAAGAAGGGGCAAACCATGCCATGACTGAAACCACCCACGAGGCACTATAATGAAATCCCTGCACAAGTTCCAGTCTCCCCCAGACTCCAGACCCAGCCCTTATAACCACAACCAAAAATACCAGTCCTGTTAGACAGCTCTGGTTCTTTTCTTGCAGAGGGGAAAGTCAATTTTCAGTGGCCTTTTTTTTTTTTTTCCAAGGAGATAAAGCTATATGCTTACAGAAAAAGCTTTGAAAATTGCCCTCATATATGTCTCAAAGGTATAAATCAAGCACAGGACGCAAACCTTTTCCAAAGGGAAGCATGCTGTAGAACAAAAGATCTTGCTCTCCATACCTGGGAAATTTAGATTTCTAGTCATCCTGAGATTGTTGTGGATTGGAGGATAGTGCACAAATGTTAACCACTCTCTCACACACATAAATACAGGCACACATGCACAGGCACGCTCTCTCACAGAAACCCACACAGGCATTCACAGACACACACACAGGCCCACTTATACACACACACAGGCACCCTCTCATATACACACTGGCACCCTCTCATACACACCCCCACACACGCCCAACCTTTCTTACACTCATACACACACATATACACACACACACACACCTCTCTCATCCACAGGCACTCACTCTCACAGGGCAATCTCTTGCTCTCTCACACACATTTTGGACCTCTTCTTTAGCGGCTGGCTGCAGTGCAGAGCAGGACCTCTTCATCTGCTGCCAGCTCTGGGGAAAGGCTGATGGCACTGTAGGGTCTCACTTTTGCTGGCGGGTAGTAGGAACCCTTCCAGCATGTTACTTCTCCACACCATCACGAGACTGCAACAATGGCATACCTCTCCCTGTTATCACCTGGGGCGGACCGCCCCCTCACCCACCCCTTTAGTATGCCTCTGAGCTCACATTATCAATGTTTATTATTCCCTTCAAAAATATATAACAGTTTGGTGAGGTAAGACTTTCCTTGGCTAAATGCATGTTGGCTGTGTCCCATTAAACCATATCTATCTATATGCTCAATTATTTTTATCTTTCAAACAGTTTCTACGATTTTTCCTGCACTGATGTCAAGTTCACTGATTTATAGTTTCCTGCATCACCCCAGATCCCTTTTTAAAGATTAGCGTTACATTGGTCACCTTCCAATCTTCAGGCACAATAGATAATTTTAATGATAAGTTACAAATTACATGTAATAGGTCTCCAATTTTATTTTTTTACTTTTTTCAGAACTCTGGGTTATATACCATCTGGTCCATATGATTTGCTACTCCTTAGTTTGTCAGTTTGCCCTATTTCTTAATCCAGTTCCTCCGAATCATCACCATTAAATACCATTTCCGGCATGGGTGTCTCCCAACATCCCCGTTTGTAAACACTGAAGCAAGAGTTCATTAAAATAGTAACTTTAAAATGAACGCACAGGCATTCATACATGTGCATATGTGTGTGTGAGCGCACATATTAAGGAATATTCAATAATGCCCGCAATTACATATTTATAATATAAAATATGCCTACTTATGTGTGCTCCTAAATTTTAGCAGTTACTCAAGCAAACATAATGGGCCAGATTTTAAAAGGGTTACATGCGCCAGGCCTATTTTTAAAAGGCCTGGCAGCGCATGTAAAGCCCCGGGACGCATGTAGGTCCCGGGGCTTGCAAAAAGGGGTGGGGTGGGGGCAGGGGCAGGCTTCTGGCACAGCAGCCATATTTGCTGCTGTGCCGAGGATTGCATGCTGGCAGTCAGCTGGCAGGCGCAAAAGGTAAAACAAAATTTTTGAGGGGGGTTAGAGTAGGGCTAGGGGGGGAAAGGTTAGGGGAAGGGGTGGGAAGGTCAGGTTAGGGAGAATGGGGGAAGGCAGCGCGGCTCAGTTCCTGCAAGGTGCACAATTGTGCACCCCCTTGCACGTGCCGACCCTTGATTTTGAAACTTGCGTGTGCCTGCATGCACAAGTGATAAAATCGGGTGTATATGTGCGCGCACCGGGTAGCACATGCACATGTACGCCTGCACGCAACCTTTTAAAATCTACCCCAATTTGTGCATCAGCCTTACAAGTTTTTTGGATGGAATATATTTGAGTGTAATAAGAGAATTAAGAGATGCCCTGGCAGTTCCGTTGGCTCACCATTTCACTGCTTTTTTAGAGACTGGAGTAGTTCTGGAGGACTGGAAAAGGGTTTATGTAGTTCCTATTCATAAAGTGGAAGGAAGAGGCTGGGAACTACAAACCAGTTAGTCTGACTGCTATGGGTGAACAAACTAATGGAATCACTGGATAGTGCAATATTTGGAATCCAATGGATTGCAAGATCCAAGGCAGCTTGGTTTTAGAAGTAAATATTGTCAGACGAATCTGATCAACTTCTTTGATTGGATGACCAGAGAGTTGGATCAAGGTAGAGCACTAGAAGTAGTGTATTTGGATTTCAGCAAGGCCTTTGACACACTTCCGCACAGAATACTAATAAAATGTGTGTCCTTGGTATGAATCCAAGAGTGACTGACTGGATTAGAAACTGGCTGAGTAGGAGGCATCAAAAGGTAGTGGTAAATGGAGTTTTCTCTGATGAGGGGGGTGTTACTAGGGGTGTGCCTCAGGGATCAATCCTTGGATTGGTTCTTTTCAACATTTTTGTAAGCGACATAATGAAAGGATTGTCAGGGAAGAATTGTCTTTTTTCCGATGATATCAAAATCTGTAACAGGGCAGACAGAAAGTGTGGAAAACATGAGAAAGGAACTAGCAAAACTTGAGGAATGATCTAAAGTCAGGCAGCTAAGATTTAATGCTAAAAAATGCAGGGTAATACATTTAGGATGCAGAAACTCAAGGGAAAGGTACAGTATTGGAGGTGAAATTCTTCTAAGCACAAAGGAAGAGCGGGATCTTGGGGTAATTGTATCTGATGATCTAACAGGTGGATAAAGTGACAGTAAAAGCCAGAAAGACGCTTGGCTGCATAGGGAGATGAATGGTCAGCAGAGAAAGGGAGGTGATATTGCCCTGTATTGTTCCCAGGTGAGACCTCACTTGGAATACTATGTACAATTCTGGAGACCATACCTTCAAAAGGATATAATCAGTAAGGTTGCCAACTGGCTCCAGATTTTCAGAACAGGTTGATCCAGTCCTGGTTTTACTCCCCTGCATGCAGGTATTTATAGTCTTGCTTTTCTTAGGGAATGCAATAGGGAAATCCAGACTAAGTCCCAGCATGCAATGGAGTAAAACCAGGACTGGATAAATCTGTCCTGAAAATCTAGAGCCAGTTGGCAACCTAATAAGCAGGAGTCGGTTCAGAGGTTGGCCACTAAAATGGTCAGTGGTCTTCGTTCTAAAGCATATAGGGATAGACACATTTCTAAACATGTATACTCTAGAGGAAATGTGAGATAGGAGAATTAGACCCTCCCCTCTGGGCCTCAAAGAGGGAAGGATGCAACATTTCTTGGTACTGAGAGGCTGTCAAAGTGTTTCTCAGTGCGTGATTTGGAGGAGTACATATTAAGCATATTCTCCACTCATTGTGCTGAGAGTGCAAGTGTCTGAGGGTAGTCTAGGCCTGAGGTTTATTTAAACTTCAGCTTCCCCTCAACCGGAAGTTATATTTTTATTTTGATTCAGCTTATGCCTTTAGCTCATGCCGTGTCAGTCTGAGGTGCTGGAATTCATCTTCAAGTAGTCCAAAGGTAGTCATTACCTCGGCTCTTTGAGGAGGAAACTGTATTAAGGAGCTGTGCTCAATTATAGCATAGCCTACCATCAGTCCCTTGAATGCCAGTACGTGCAAGACCTGATGCAAACCAAGGGTGGTTCCTAAAAAACACTATGGCTGTCTAAAGTCACTAGGAGATGAGGTGCTAGAGTACAGACATTGGATGGTCTGTTCCACCACTGACGGTTTAAGTACCAGGTACTGAAGACCCTGTTTTGGCATTAGGATCGAGGAAATGGTGGCTCAGTGATAAGGCCACTGTGCAATCTCTCCACTGCCACCCCAGCCCCACTATCTACAGCCGGGGGCTCATGAGTGGGATGCAATAATTGAAGACAATACTTCCCATCCCCCCCCCTTGATTCTGTCAGTGACAGGCTCTTTACTCTTACTTTGGGAAGCAGAGCACAAAAAGAGCTCTAGCCATAATCCAACTAGGCAAGGGGCTCTGAAAGGATTGGAGGAACAGGGCCCTGATGCCAGTGCCAGTGTTGTACTCTACCTGAATGTAGCTTACATAGAATCAAGTATCTTGTAAATTAGAGTAGGTGACAATTTTTTTTTTTAAACTTTTTTTGGAGGATGTCATGTTGGGTCACAGGTCCCTTTAATGCTATCAGGGGAGCATCGGGACCCGCATTAGGGTCTCAGTGCTCCAGCATAGAATAGTGTTTCCTTCAAAGGTGTAGATAAAATAATGTGTCTGAAAAATTTCTAAGTCAGCTGTGTTATTTTATTTGCATAGGCTTAGGTATGCATGGATTTGCAAAGCAGCTCATTTTAATAGGGGTGGATTTCAGGTCCAAACATCGAGCGATATCTTCTGTTCAAGCCCCATGTCGAGCATCCTGCTATTCATGGAATCTCTTCTGTATGTGTTCTCTAAGCAACCATCATACTTAGCCACAGTGAGCTGTGGCTTATATATGCAAGCTCGTATAGCTACTGGGCTTGACTAATCATAGGTTGCCTAGAGATTAGAGATGCTGACACTGTGTGCAAAGCAACTACTGTGTGAGCACTTATCTGGTTCCACATTTGACAAAATGGTGTATATAGTCCTGAAGTGCTGCACGAGCTTGCATATATAAGCCACAGCTCACTGTGGCTAAGTATTATGGTTGCTTAGAGAACACATACAGAGTTCTTTCTTTAGCCAAATCTTGAATATTTTCTGTTGTTGGATTTTTTGGCTATTACTGAGTCCTTCATTTTACTATTCATGGAATCTCAGCATGGTATTCATTCAGTTGATAAAAGTTCATTTCAAGCCTCTGGGCTCTTGTCAGCAGAAGTACTTGATCTGGAATGTCATAATTTTGCTGGTGGTCACTTGGGCATGCAGATTCCATGAGCTCTAGATCTTAGTGACATTTCCAACTTATACTCAGTTCTTGCAATACAGTGGATCTATGCATGTTCCTAAGTCTTTGCTTACAGTTGTGCTTAAGTCCATGAAATGATGTAATTTGAATTATAAGTGATCTATCTGGAACAGGATGAAGCCCACGGATACTCCATCCATCTTTTGTTTCATTGACAACAATAAACCTGGAATTATTGTAAACGAAAGCTCTATTGTTTTTGGCTAGTGAATTCCACCCCTTTTGTTGTGCCCATTAAGGCCTGGGATTGGTGGGACATGTCAAAGTTCTCAGTACTGGAGTCAGGATGCCATCAATAGCAAAGCTGCAATGTGAGTTTTCTTTATTCACGATCGCATTTCACTACTGTTTTGAAAGAAACTCCTGACACGATAGAAAGTATCGGACTGTCTGTCCTATGGAAACTCTTTGGGGAACAGAACACAACTCCATCCCTCCTGGGCCCATTATTTTGGTTCAGACTGCCTGTGAGGGAGTCTATAGGAAACTTCCTCAGACTACCTTAAGGGGCTGGGCACAGCTCTCTTGCCCGGTCCTTTTTAAGATCCAGACCCACAGAGAATCCTGGGTGAAGGGAAGAGCCCTTCACCAGAGTATAACAACCCAGGGCCTAGAAAGGTTAGGGAGGCCGTGGGTAGCAGCCCGGAACTCATTCTATGCAAAGACGTGCAATGTGTGATGTCTGTGTGCTTCCTGAACTTAAGGTGAGCTTCATTTGTATGTTTGACTTTTCTTTCACTGTAAATAAATTGCCTGTGTTGGGTCAGGATAATGGGTTTGCAATAAAGAAAATATACAAAAAAAGTACACAGCATCAACATCAGTAGTGCAGTTTGGAATATTGGATTTAAGTTGCTGGTCTGCCCTACAGAGACTGAGATATACCTATTAAGCTAAGTATTTTTTGCTTCTTAGTGCATAAAATTTTTTTAGGGTATAGTTGACCAGCAGATGATTGATTGTATTGGTGCAGTTTCTGGCGCTGTCTGTAGCCCATTGCGAGGCAAGAGATAGGTTATTGAATTTTTAGCACCATTCGTCTGATGCTCTCTCTCAAAATTTGTCTTAAAATTTGTTTTAATAATTGCTCAATGTTTTTGATATGCATTTTTTTTCAAAAGTGAAGATTAGTGATTTGAATAAGACATATTTTTGCCTCTTTTGCTTTTTCTTTTCTTATTTAACAATAATAGAAGAAGGTTCAGCCCTATTGATACGGTAGATAAATGAAACAGCCAGAGTCAGCATCCTTTTCCTTCTGCCTGTTTCCCAAGCAGCTATCACCAAATTACTACATATGGTGGTAGCAGTGGGATCTCTCACTTAAGCAGGAAGCACAGGTAAGAGACCACCACTGCAGCAGCAGTAAAATACAACAAAAAACTCCTGCACAGTTTTTTTTTTCTTTTTCTTGGGACATCCCAGTTCCACTTACCCACCCTTCGCACAATAGGCCAAGGGGGCTAGCTCCGCCTGTGCATCAGGAAACAAGCAGTAAATAAGGGCCGGACAGGCCAGCAGGTTTTTGTTTTTGTTTTTATCCCCCCCCCCTTCTCCTTTCCCTGGAAAGGTACATAGTTTGGAGGCAGCTTGGTAAGCAGGGAAGATGGAGCAGGTGATCTAGGTCCTTGCTACAGGGGAGCAACAATTACAGAATGCCCTACAAATGCAAATTGATAAGCAGCAGTTTTGCAAGAACAGGTGATGCAGCAGCATTCAGTGCTAATCCAGATTGCATCAGCTGTGCAAACTGCTATAACAAATCCACCTCCCATATCACTGACACTACTTAAGATAACCCCAGGAGAAGACCCCGATGGTTTCCTGAAAAACTTTGAACACACAGCTCAACTGGCAGGCCGGCCAGTACTGGTGGGTTACCTATTGAGTAATCTACTCACTGGGAGTATTCAAGATACCTTCCAAATAGCAAATCCAGAAGAGAGGGCCCATACCAGGAAGTCAAGGCTGCCATTCTAGAGAGCATGACACTCACCCTAGAAGCCTACTGATAGCGATTTTGGTAGAGAGTTCTATAAGCTGGAGAAAAACCAAGGAACCTATTCCACAGACTTAAAGATGTCACTTGGAAGTGGCTGTACTCAGAAGAGAAGACTGGGGTGGAGGAAGCCAAATCAGTTCTTCTGGAACAGTTTCTAGACAGACTAGAACAGCTTATGCGGCATTGGGTCTGCCGACACCCAAACCTTCCATTTGAAAAGGCAATGGAAGTAGCGGAGGCCTATTATCAGGCCTAGACTATGCCTGAGTCACCACGGTTTCCGGAGAAGCCACTCAGATCCGGGTAGAGGACGGCGGAGTCCTAAGAGCCAGATGCCCTGACAACCAGTAGCACAGGTCTGGACGGACTTTTCACCTCAGCCGGACATCCATGTTTCAGTTGTGGAGAAAGGAATCATTTTATCAGAGACTGTTCACATAAGGAAGATGAACCCATGGACGTTAATGCCATGGCCCCACACTTTTATAATTTCATGGATGTCCCCAACCAGGAAGTCTCTATTTTTGTGATTGCGGTTGAGCTAGATGGCGTTCCAACCCAAGCACTAGTAGAATCTGGGAGTATGAAAATGCTTGTTGAAAGAGAGTTAGTGAAGCGAGTCCAGATTCACGACAGAGTAGTGACCCTGGCAGGCATACTCAGGGACCAATGGCAGTATACAACAATCCGGGTACAACTGAAGACCCTAGTCGGCCAAGACAGAATTGAGGTGGGAGTTCTTCCTTGGCTACCATACCCCGTGGTCATAGGACGGGATTGTACAAACTTTAAGAGTTCTGGAACCAGCTCACAACAAGTTCATCCAGCCACAACAATGAAGAATTGCTCTTTCCAGAACTCTTTCCTTTAGAAGATCCAGATCTCTATCATAAAGACTCCTAAATCCCGGAGGCAGCACCGACAGGACAAATATACTTATGCTACTAATTTAGAGGCATCTGGGGAGGAGGGCTTGGAGTAAGGGGAAGAACAGCCACCCACCCAAAATGTCTTACCTGGCCCCTTTGAGTGGGAGAAAGGAGGTGTCCCAGAGAGCTTGAGGTGGACCCAATGAGTTCTTTAAGTGAGCCCAGGAGCATATACAGAGGGCGTATGGAAAGATAGCCCCTGGAGCGCAGCTTACAGACCCTATTCCTCCTTATTTTGTGATGAAAGGGGATCTACTTTATAAAGTCACAAAGGGAAGTGTAGAGGGGGAATTGATAGAACAACTCTTAGGGGTAGATTTTCAAATAGCGCGATTTGGCGTACTTTTGTTGGCGCATCAGGCGCCAACAAAAGTACGCTGGATTTTAGTAGATACGCGCGTAGCCGCTAAAATCCGGGATCGGCGCGCGCAAGGCTATCAATTCCGTATAGCCGGCGCACGCCGAGCCGCGCAGCCTACCTCCGTTCCCTCCGAGGCCGCTCCGAAATTCGGAAGGAACTTTCTTTTGCCCTCCCCTCACCTTCCCCTCCCTTCCTCTACCTAACCCACCCGCCCAGCCCTGTCTAAACCCCCCCCTTACCTTTGTCGGGGGATTTACGCCTCCCGAAGGGAGACGTAAATCCCTGCGCGCCAGCGGGCCGCTAGCGCGCCGGGACGCGACCTGGGGGCGGGTCCGGAGGGCACGGCCATGCCCCCGGACCGCCCCGGGTCGTAACCACGCCCCCGGGCCTGCCCCCGAAACGCTACGGCCCGCCCCGAAAACGCCGCGTGGATCGGGCCCGCCCCCTCGGCACGCCCCTGACACGCCCCCCTCGGAAAACCCCGGGACTTACGTGAGTCCCGGGGTCTGCGTGCGCCGGTAGACCTATTGAACATAGGCGCACCGGCGCACAGGGCCCTGCTCGCCTAAATCCGCCTGGATTTAGGCGGATTTAGGCGAGCAGGGCTCTGAAAATCCGCCCCTTAGTTCCCAAACCATATCATCAGAAGGTCATGCAACTAGCACACAGCCACCTTCTAGGGGGCTACCTGGGAGAGAAAAATATCTTGGAGAAAATATTGGCACAGTTCTATTGGCTGGATCTATATAAACAGATCCATTTCTATTGCCAGTCCTTCCCTGCTTGCAAACTCACAAAGCCTGCTGGCATACGGGCAGCACCTCTCGTACCAATGCCCATAATCAAGACCCCTTTTGAAAGATGGGGCATGGATCATGTGGAGCCACTACAGAGCTCTGCTCGAGGAAATAAGTACATCCTCATCATTCTGGACTATGCCACAAGATATCCAGAGGCAGTACGCTACGGAACACGATGACCCCGATGATGACAACTGCCCTAATGGAAGTTTATTCATGACCTGAACTGTCAAAGGAGATCCTGATGGATCAGGGGACCCCCTTTGTGTCCAAAGTATTGAAACAACTCTGCACCATGCTTAAGGTAAAGACTCTGGGCACCTCAGTATATCACCGTAGACCGATGGCCTTATTTGAGTGCTTCAACCAGATGCTTAAGCAAATGTTGAGGAAATTTGTGGATGAAAACAGTAATAACTGTTTTGCCACCCTTTTGTACTGTTCACAATCCACGAAGTGCCTCAGAGATCAATGGGGTTTTCCTCTTTTGAATTATTGTGTGGGTGGAGGCCGAGAGGAATATTGGACACAGCTTGGGAAACTTGGGAAGATGAAGGAAACCCTGGGCAGAACCTCATAGACTATGTTCTCTGAGTTCAGGATCGCCGAAAAAAAAGTTGGAGAGGTGACCCATCTGTGCCTAGAGAAGGCTCAGGCTACCGAGCCTGAGCTTATAATTGCCTCACGGTCAAAAGAGTATTCCAGCCAGGGGACCACATCCTTGTCCTCCTCTCCTCTTCAAAAAGCAAGCTATTATCCAATTGTCAAGGGCCCTATGATGTGTGTGATGTGGTACAAGAAGAAAAGTTTTGTCCAGAGGTTGGACTTGAAGTGGACTAAACCCAGATTACTTTCAGAGAGCATCTGTCTAGTGCACAGACAGCTGACTTAAAGCAGCTGGTGAAGCAAAACAAGATCTTCTCGAACCTACCAGGTTGTACTCACATGGTGCAGCATGACATCATTATGTCTCCTGGAATCGTGCAGCAATGACCTTATCAGATTCCCAAGGACAGAGGCCGTGTCATTGAGATTGAAATGAAGGAGATGCTCTGGCTCCAAGTTATAGAGGAATCTAACAATGATTGGTTCTCACCCATAGTGTCAGTGCCGAAGCCAGGTGGCAGCATAAGGTTCTGCATTGACATTTAAAAGGTCAACAAGGTCTCAAAACGTAACACATACCCGATGCCTCATGTGGATGAGCTGAATGAATGTCTGGGATTAGCCTATTTCATCTCTACACTGGATCTTAAAAAGGGTATTGACAGGTACCTCTCATGCCACTGGCGAAGGAGAAGGCTACGTTCTCAATGCCCAGGGTACTTTTCCAGTTCACTGTCCTTGCTTTTGGACTCCAAGTTGCCCTGCAATGTTTCAGTGCTTGGTCGACCACCTGCTCCACTCACATCAAGGGCACACAGCCACCTATTTGGATGACATCGTAGTGAACAGCCCAGACTGGAAGACATTCTTAAGCCAACTCCAGGTCATACTAACCAGTCTGAGGAAAGCAGGGCTGATGGCCAACCCTAAGAAGTGCTTCCTAGGTGGGGAAGAAGTCCAATATCTTGGCTACACCCTGAGGAAGAGCAAACTTCATCCACAGATCCAGAAGATCGAGGCTATCATCATGGTGCCAGTCCCACAAACAAAAGCAAAAGTAAGATCATTCCTAAGCATCTCGGGGTATTATAGAAGATTTATCCCCAATAATTCAGAGAGGGCAAAGCCTCTCACAAAGCTGTTGGTGAAGAATGCACCAGAGAAGGTCCAGTGGTCAGCTGAAGCAAAGAAAGCCTTCTGGTCTCTGACAGAGGCATTATGCTCTGAACCAGTCCTGATAAGTCCGGACTTCACCAACCCTTCTGGCACAGAAGTAGGCTTGGGAGCAGTCTTAGTCCAAGAGAAGGATGGCCAAGAAAATCCTGTGGCATACATTAAGCGGAAGCTGATGCTCCGGGAAAGGCATTATTCAACAGTCAAGAAGGATGCCTTGGCAGTCAACTTTAGTTTAATTTAATTAGTTTAGTTAGTATTTGATTGCTCGCTTTTCTTTATATTATAATCAAAGTGATTTACAAAGGTTTAAGATTTTAAACTAACATTTAACACTATAGAACCTAAAGCATGCTTGAAAATAAAAAGTCTTAGAGGCCTTGTGCTACTACCTGTTAGGACGGCAGTTCACAATCGTAACAGGCCACCTCCTTTTGATAATAGAAATAAGGAGTCCAAAGCACGGGTGATGAGATGGTTCCTGGCCCTATGGCCCTTCAACTACAAAATACAACATAGGGCAGGAAAGGAAAACACCAATGCTGATTTTCTGTCCCAAGAGGTGCCCCTGGTACAGGCAGATGCTCACCAAAATAAGGGTGAGCTGAGGGGGAGGGTATGTGAAAGAGTCTATAGGAAACTCCCGCAGATTACCTTAAGAGTCCGGGTACAGCTGTCTCCCGGTCCTCCTTAAGATCCAGACCCACAGGGAATCCTGGGTGAAGGGAGGAACCCCTTACCAGAATATAAGAACCCAGGACCTAGGAGGGTAGGGAGGCCCCCAGGGAGAAGACAGGAGCCCATTCTATGCAAAGACTTGCCATGTGTGATGTCTGTGTGCTACCTGAACTGAAGGTGAGCTGCATTTGTTTGACTTTCCTTTCATTGTAAGTAACTTTCACTGTAAGTAAATTGCACATAAAGGAAACAGCCAGAGTCTGCCTCCTTATTCCTTCTAGCTGTTTCCCAAGCTGCTTTCATCAAGTTACCACACTGCCAATAAAAATAAAGAAGAAAAACAGAAAACATTAGGTTAGCTTGTTGCCACCCAAAACAGTATTGCCTGTTGGCACTATTTGTTTTTTTCATTTTCTTTTTGTTTATGGCAGTCTGTAGTTTTGGGAGTCTTGTTAACTAACTTTCTTTTCTTTTTAACCATTATCTTGCTTTATGAAATACCCCAAGTCTCTTGTCCTGTATGTTTGCCAAATTAGATTGAAAGCTCTATTGAGCAGGGGCTGTCTTTTTGTGTTTATGTCATGTAGTGGTAGTAGTAGTAGTAGAGTCTCCATGTATGAGAACTGCCATACTGCTTGTCCTCAGAGAAAGTGAAGTTACTTATCTGTAATGTTGGTTCTTCGATGGACAGCAGGATGGCTCCCCTTGGAATTGGTTTCTCCAAGTCTTAGCATTATCATAGACTGAGGGGCCCTATATGGGATGCAAATGCTCAGAGGAGCATTCTGAGAGCTTCGAGAAACTTTGAAGACAAAGTTCCATGCTGTCTGTTGATATTATGAATTCAAAAAGAGACCTGTTATATGGATGTCAATAATCTGAGTGTACCTTCATACGATGCTGTAAAAAAAATACGGCTATCGTGACTGTGAAGCCTATGTGTAGGCTTTAAAAATCATTAGGTACCCCAGTGTTGGAATGCAAACTTTTGTAGTGCTCACTGTCCACTGTGCAATTGTTGCTGAAATGATCACGTGGATACTGTTGCAATATTCACTTATCTCAAAATTGTAGTCGGTCTTGCCTCAGCCGACATCCTGATGTTTCGGAGGCTGGCTCCTTCTTCAAGGGCTGGATATACGCAAGAGAGACCGGTATTCCAGTGAAACATTAGATGTTGTGACAGTGAATTTGATTACTGTGCCAGCAATGTTCAACTTGTTAAGTTTGTTTAGCGGTCTGTGAAGCTCCGTGAAAAACAAGCGGCTGCTCGCGTGGGAGCAGCCGCTTGTTTTTCACGGAAAAGCAGAGAAAAGAAAAGCTGCTCCATAATCCAGCCCCTCCCTTCCTCTCTCGTCCTATATAATGAATGGGGGGGGGGGGGGGGAGAGGGAGGAGCCTAACATAGTAAATGACATCAGATAAAGCCCAAAGTGCCTACTGCCAGCCATGAGTAGCACTGCTCTTAAATGAGACTGTTTGCTATTGTTTTTTATTTTCTGTGCTGACTGTGCAGTAAGTATAGTGTACCTGCTATGGTTTTGTTTTCTAGCCACCGAGTTTCACAGTAAAGAGCTTTATTTTGAAAAAGTGACAGCTTTATGCGTTTTTTATTTTACTGGATTATGTTGCAGAGGAGCTCCTAGAAGGAAAGAAAAATACCCTTAAAGGTCTTGAAAGACTGTTTTCTTTCTCCCCTGTGCAGGAATAACCTGGGAGCACGGGTGAAACCCTGGGCCATGACCTGCCAAGCGAGCCCCTTCATAGCAGGAAACGTTGGGGGCGGGATGATAATTTGAATAATCGTTTGTACAGCCCAAACCAGATAAATGGGACATTTAATGGATCAGCTCAGGGGAGTGTGTCTATTGTGTGAGATAGAGGGGAACTGGCATTGTTTATGTGTATGGGAGGTTAAAGAGAGGAGGCAGATGCAAGGGGTGGAGGGGGGGAGGGGGCGGAACATGGCTAGACCAAGGTCTTCATCTACGCTCCCTCCCATCACAGTTCAGATTCAACTTCCCTTGATCTCCAGTTCTGTCCAGCAGATCCTAGGACAATATCTCTTCCTTCCTACCTCTCCGTTCTCCCCAGATACTGGAATCTCCCCCATCTCCTGATTCCAGATCCTGCCTCCTCTGATCTCCCTCCTATTCCCCTTCCTCCATCCTCTCTTCTTCCCCCAAGCCCCCTCTCCAGTCCTCTCACCTTCTCACCCCATTCCTGGTCTTCCTCCTCTTCTCCCTAATCCCTGGTCATCCCTTTTCTCTCCCTACCCCCTGGTTCTCACCCTCTCCTCCTTCTCCTCGCCTCCTCGTCTCTGAGATCTCTTTCCTGTACAGGATACATGAGATTCCGTTCTCTTACCCAGTAAAACAAAATGGATTATTCACACTTTATGACGACTTTATAATGTGAGGTTTGAGGTGGAAAGGTTTTTGCCGGTGTGCTTCAGAATTTTCCAACTCTTTCTGCAGAATCTATCCCTGAGCTGTCACGGGAACCTGTAGAGCTGTACCTTAGAACTGCTCTACCTTGTCTGACCTTATGGGGGAAGAAGGAGGGAGAAGGGAACAGCATCAGCAGGTGCTTAGGGAGGGCAAAAAAAACCTAAATCAATCACCGCCTTGTGAGGAATGTAAATCCCATCACAGGCAAATAATGAGAAAAAAAAAAAAACAAACGTGAAATTGCGGAGGGGATGTGATACATTTTATTAAATTAAATGAATGAATTGATTGATTGATTTGACTTATATTCCACTTTTTTATGCACTTCAAAATGGATTAAATTCAGGTAGTGCGCCTTAAAAATTAGGCAGCAATCAATAGTTTCATGGGATTAAAGCACATTTCACAGGATAGTAGAGGCTTGGTACGTCAATTAGCAAGGGTCAAAAAGAAAACTAGGAAGCTCCTCAATTAATAGATCCATAAGCTACAAGATAGGGCTCTGGCTCAGGGGAAATTAAAGCTATTATGACCGCTGTTTCACTTCTACTTTTCCCATTGACCCGGCAATTACAGTGCATCCATGGCTTTTCATGAACATAAAGAGCAAATAGCCATCATGTTCTGTACAAATCGTCTTGCTCTACTGAAAGGATGGTTTGATGTCCTATAAATCTTTGAATAGATGTACACTGAGTACTTATGGCCCTCTATACTGATGAAAAAGCCATGTATACACTTTAATTGCTGAACTAATGGAAAAATAGCAATGCAATTGCAGTTATAAAGGCTTTAATTTTCCCAGAAACAAGAAAAAGGGAGAATAAACTAATAAAGCATAGAGCAGGGAAAAAAAATCCCAAAGTTTGAAAACAAAACAATAATAAATCTGATCAGAGAAATATATGCATGCATATTGGTCACTAAGTTGTTGCTTGGACACCACATTTCAAAATAATGACAGGTAAGACTGAGTGGAAGAATTAATTAGCAACTGGGTCTATTTGGCAGGCTGTAAGCACAGTACTAATAACTAGAGTTTCTAGTAAAAATTCGGGCACTGATGTCACTGGATCTGTCTGGCAGGCTGCGATGATAGACAGGGATGGTAACTTTAAAACGGGTGCGGGGGCACACATAGGCACGTGTATAGGTGCATGTGGCCACATATGTAGCAATTTTAGATGGACGCGCATATGTGCTCAAGTTATGAAATAGCCCTGGTGCATGTTTGTGTGCACCTAATGTTAAGCTTGCACACGCACAGTGGCGGAAGTCGGCTTTGGGATGTGCAAGCGATGGAATTTTATTACAGGCACGCATCCTACCCATGACCAGTTTCACCATTTCGCCCACCAGTTTGCCCAGTCTAGAGCTACCTTTACTGCCTCTGCTTCCTGCAGCGTGATCAGTCAGGCTGTGCTTTCCTCCCTCGCATTAGCCTCATATTGCTCTGGGCTGGCAGCACCCTCCCCTCCCCTCCCCACACACTCACACTTTTCTCCCCTTCCCCCCTTGCCTGTTTTCTTGTTCTCTGTTCTACATCTGTTGCTGCCTCCCCTCCTTCCACCTGACCAAAGGCAGTATTTTTTTTTTTTCCTATTGGCTGCTAATGCTGCAGTCAGAGAGAGCCAGACAATCCAGCCGGGTAAATATTTTTATAAAGAAAAACACAGAGGCCACCTAAGCTAGTCAGTTAGGAAGTTGGACTTGCCTATGCTTAAACTAATACATGTAGAGGTCAATATTCAAAGCTGGCCATCTAAGTAACTCAGCCAGATACAACTTATCCGGTTAAGTTACAAGGTATATTCAGTGGCACGGCTTTGTCACTGAATATACATGTGTATATATATATCGCGCTTAGCTGAAATAAGTTATAGCCAGCTAGGTTTGGACCTGCTCTATGGGACGTCTAACTTACAGGAACGGGAACCAATGAACGTGGCCATCAGACCCACGTCATTGGTTCACCTGTAGTTTTGGCGCCATTGCCATTCTTTAAATACCTGACAGCGTTCAGAGTAAGCGCGCTCCCTGTCAAAATTAAGCACATCAGCTGTCAGGTAAGAGTGGCGTTTAAACCTGTTTGTATTTCTTTTCGGTTGTAAGTCCTATATAGCATCCTGACTTGTTATTGATTTAATTTCAGTATTTCATATGTGAATTCCTTCTGGCGAGCCCTCCCAATGCAGCCCTAGGCGAAACACGGGACCGTGTCGGGGGACGCCGTAAAGCTACTTGCGATTTAAACCAGTGGAGCTGCCTAATGAACTAATAAAAACTTATTTCACTTTTGAAATCCGCTTTGAGTCTTCTGTCAGGATTGACAATTTACCTGCACTTCTTGTACTACGTCTAACTTAGCCCCATAACTTGTTGGATAACTCCCTCTGCCCTGATCCATCCATTACACTCCCACAAGTAATGTGGCTAAGTGGCAGCCGCTGAAAGTAGGTGGCATATTCAGTGGCCGCTACTTAAGCCATATAAGTTACACTTATCTGACTAAATAGTGCTGTGCATACTTTGAATATTGACCTTGTAATATAATGCAGTGAGCCTCTCCCCCCTACCTGTGCCACCTCCCTGGCCATCTCTCCCTGCCCAGTAGCTCCTCCATTTCCCTCTCCCTGCCCTGACCCACCTCTCCTACTTCCCTGCCTAGTATGTCCCATCTTCCCCTCATACCTTTTGTTGGGGTGCCCAGTGCCCCAAAGAGCATGGCTGACCATTTAGGGTACTTTCTGGGATGACAGGATGAGCCAGGAGCTGAATAGGGCCTAAGGAGCACTCATCCCTTTACAATAGTGGCAGGCAGTGCAAGCAGCCAGCCCCTTTATGCGGTGCATTGGTGCCTTCCCTCTCACAGGCTTTGCATCCTGCGTAGTGGCGCACCCCTCCCAGCAGCCCTGGCTCTCCTCTCTTTCCCCCTCACTACCCAGTACCCCTCTGAGAGCATGTGTTAACAGAGGGAGGGGGTGAGTAAGGAAGAATGTATATCTGAGGAATGGGAACATGTCCGTGTGTGTGAGAGACAGCGTGATTGTGAGTGACTGCGAGAGGGATTGTGTGTGTCCATATGAGAAAGGGAATGTGTGAAAGAATGAGTGTGTATGTATATGCGAAAGAGGAAAACTTTTTTATGACTCCCTTCCCTGCCCCCTAACAATCCAGAGCAATCTTGGGGTGACTGGAAATCAAATGTTCCCAGGCATGGAGAGCAGGGTAAATCTTTTAATCCTTATTAGTTTTAACTATTGGATGTTATTTGATGAGTCTACTGTTTTGAAATTCTTGATTTTATTGTTTGATGTTTTTTGAGGACTGGTAATGTTTCTGTTTTTCCATTGCTGCATCATCTATGGAGTCTGGCTTACTGCAGTTTCCAGTTCAGTTTTTGTCTGCACGTTTGTATTTATAATTTATGGTCACTTTGTTCTGTATTTGGTGATGATTTGTCCGTGTTCTGCATGTGTCACACTTAGCAATCCTCACTCTTCAAATCAGCTTCTTTGAGAATGAGAGATGCAACAAATCAACATTCAGCCCCAAGGCCTTTCCTCAGGGTTTCCTCTCTCTGGTTGACTTGTAGGAATCCTTATCCAGTTCTTTGATTTAAGCAACTTTTCTTCAATTCCTTTTATGCCTCATGAGTCTACCCACTCTCTCTCCCACTAAGATGTCTATGTAAGCACATTAAACAGGCTTAAATCTTTGGGGGAATGAACCTCCTACTATCACAACCCTATCTATCTCTCTCCATCTCTCAACCTTTGATGACAATAACCAAATCCCTCTCCAACCCCTCCTTAAAGGAAAGGATGCTTGCAGGTGGCAAGATCTCTGCCACACAGAGCCGAATGACTTCTAGCGCAGCCTTTCTCAACCTTTTCACCATGAAGGGACCCATGAAATAATTTTCAGGTCTCAGGGAACTCCTGCCTAAAAATGATTATGTCCACAGCTCGTGGTACGTTAGTGTGATCTTTTATAGGCCTATATATGCATAAAAAGTGTTATTTTTGAAAACTAAAATGAAAGAATGAAATTTACTTCTTTAATGCGAAACTTGTTCTTGTTTGCTGCTCCACAAATGCTTAATTCTGTGTCAAACTGGAGATAAGCACACGCGGATTTCATCTTCAACTGAAATGAGCCAATTTCTGCCCTTACTCTTGATGCTTTTTAAAAAGAAAATGTTTGTTCACATATGTAAGAAGTTGAAAACTACAGCAAAATGTTCATTGCTTTCCTGTGAATGGCAGCATGGTGTGGGAAGTTAAGAAACAGTTTATTTATTTGTGGAACCACTGGTGACCTCTCAAGGAACCTCAGGCTTCCACGGAACCCTGATTGAGAGAGGCTGCTCTAACAAAAGACATCTTTAGTGACCCTAGATAGTGTTACACCTTGTTCATGCATCAGCATGTTGTTGGCTTTGTGGCATAGTGTGGACTCTTAGTCGCAGTGGCGATGACTCCTCCCATGGGGAGGGGCCCCTTGGGGAACCACAGTGATAGGCTAGATTCAGAGAGCAGACACTGGAGATGAAAAGCTTTATTGTATTGCTGTAGGTAGATGGTAATTGTGCAGGAAGAGATGGCACTGAAGTCCAGCAAGGTGCCAATATGCTCAGACAGTCTCAGATGTAGAAGTCTCACCCAGATGTACAAGGTTGGTAGTGTTCCGCAGAGCGGGATAAGCTGAACCTGATGAGTGGAAATGAAGAGCTGGAACATAGAGGTACTCATTGAAGAGTTGTGCAGGAATCCTCCTGGTAGATGATGAAGGTGGACCCGAGGTCCGTGGTGCAGGATACTCTGAGCTGGGTAGGCCCTCGAGGAGCGAGTATCAGGAAGCGCAAATAATCCTGAAAGAGAAGAGAGACCCCCGAGGAGCGGTTGTCTAAGTTAGTAGAAACCCTGAAGGGTAGTTGGAAGCGAGAGGCCCCCGAGGAGCAGGTGCCCAGAGCTTCTTCAGGAGCGAGATACCCCGGAGGGTAGCGAGGAGTCTAAGCGTGCAGCTTAGAAGCGGTCAGAATAGTTAAACCAAAGTCAATGCTAACTCGTTCGTTAGGAGCAGAGCGGAGGCTTAAATACCCGGAGGTATTGACGTCATGCAGTGGGGATGCCCCCGAGGTTCCCGCCGTGACGTGTAGATAAGCGTAGGCAGCATGCACGCGTGCGCCCTAGGAGGCCACGGGAAGGAGCATGGCGGATGGGGATTCCCATGCTGAGTTGGAGACGCCGAGGGATTCGGCCCTCGGCACCGGAGGCGGAGGAGGAGGAGGAGGAGGAGGATAAAGGCAAAAAAGAGGTGAGGCAAAGCGGTCACAGCCGTCTGCGACTGACGGACGCAACACATGTGGCTAGCCTCATGGGTATTAGTGCTTTCTTCATTGCAAAGTGCTATCTTTGTTAAGTTTTATATGTCATAATGTCTGTAAAAATGTGGCCATTGTTCTTACATGTGAAAGTTATGATCATGATGAAAATAATATATTTTTGCAAAAGACTGTATGATTGATGTTTTTTCATTATTGTTCAGATATCACACTTTTTCCAATGGCAAAAGAAAACGTTATGCTTGTGAGGACTATAAATATGTGTCTCGCATATTGCTATGGGGAAGAGGTTAAAAAGATTATAGTGGGCAAGCTGTAGTGCTGCGCTCTGCCATACGATGTACCTGGCTTTGACTGTGGGACGAGTCTTCTGTACCAAGGGCTATTGGGGGCTGCAGAGGCAGCACTCACAGTCCCCTGGGAGAAGGGAGTCCTGGTCATCATGCAAAAGTGACATCTAGTGGCTGTGTTTAGTAATCATGAATGCAGGATTTCAGAGAGAGCCTTGGTGTGGGACCCCTGGTTGAGGACTCCTGTTGCAATGACAGGCCTGAGTGAGTTGGGGTATAAAATATGTGAACATTTCCTCCTTAGTTGTGAATGAAGGACTATGGCACAGTAGCTCAGAGGAGGTGAGTAGCAATTGAGCTGGAGGTCCAAAGGAACAGGAGGAAACTGTCAGGCCCAAGAATAAAAAATTCAAAGAAATATAATTAAAAAGAGAAATTAATTGGCACCTTTCACTAATGTTAATGTATTGCTGTAAGAAATTACGCATGCTTGCTGTGCGACTTCAGATATTTTACTCACTATCCTCATTTCACCAAGGAGAAAGTGAAGATGGAGGAAAGGGAATGGAAAAGGTCATACAGACCAAGAATTTACCGAGGAGATAATGCTGTTTCATAACAAACTTAACAACCACATCAAAGCTGTCTGTGCAAGTGTAACACCCTTAACATTACTTAAAGCAACAGTTCTCAACCTGTGTGTTGCAATACACTAGTGTCGCCAAGCTCAAGCAGGTGTGTCGCCACACTTTCCATGTCCCCGCTGGCCCAGCTGCTCCCCCTGCCCCAGTATGATGTGAACCCTTCCTCCACCCGGGCATGAAATGCTGATAGCCCGGGCGGAACGCGTCAGGAGAGCTGGAAGAAGCACTCAGTCAGCACATAGTCTGCAGCATAGTCTCTTCTTCCCACCACATGACCCAAAAAATGAAATGGTGTGCAGCGGCCACATGCATGGGAAGAAGAGACCATGCTAAATTACAAGTGCATGCAGCATCGGCTCGGAGTGAAAAGAGGAGCGGTATCAGCCCGTGCGGCTGATGGGACTCCTTTCTTGAGGCTGCAAGGATTGGAAGAGGAGGAGGCTGCTGCTGCCGCCAGTTGCTCTTTGGTGGGGGGGGGGGGGGGGGAGAGTGAGTGAGTGAATGAGCAGATGTGTTTCAGACCCTGTGTGTGTGTGTGTGTGTGTGTGTGTGTGTGAGAGAGACAGCATGTATGTGATGAGAGCCTGTATGTGTGTGTGATTGGGAGCCTGTGTGGTGTTTGTGAGAGAGAGAGAGCATGTGTGTAATTGTGTGACTGAGAGCCTGTATGTGTCTGAGAGAGAGCACATTTGTGTAAGTGTGTGATTGAGAACCTGTTTGTGTGAAAGAGAGCATGTGTGTGTGTGATCGAGAGCCTGTATGTGTCTGTGTATGTAATGCCCACTTGACTGCTTACCTCGCAGGGTGCTCCTGGGTCCAGGACTGACCTGGCGGTAGCCCCCCTTAGGACAGACTCCGTCGGTCCTTACGTTCTTGGCACCGGGAACCTCCACCTGGGGAAGAAGGTGTTAGTGGCTGGGATTTACCTCCCTTCACCCCAGGAAAATAAGTGAGACTGTGAACAAAGCTGGCATATGTACAAATATATACAGGTTTATTAGACTATATAAGTATATATATTTCTACATGACTATTTATATCACTAACAGGATATCAAATAGCACACTTATCTACTGGTGGTTAATAGTCTCAGGCCACACAACTATATACATTTCTATAAGGTAGCAAGAACATTTAATATTTTAGTAATTTGGGTTTGTTGGCCCCCACAGTATACCACCATATAGAATAAAAGGGACTTCTTGAGTTCCCGCTTAATCAAGAATTATTATCCTACCCCATTTTTCCCAAGTCTCACCCATGTGAAAAGATACAACTGGGCTGGTGGGCAGTGATGGCCTGAGGGTCCGTTGTATGTAAACCGCTGCCATCTCCTTGGTGCTGCATCTGCTACGCTGACATGTCCATGCCAACGCATGGATCCAAACCTTCCTGGGGTCCAGACTCTGCCTCTTGGTCTGTCGCTGGGGTCCACACCTTCATGGGGGACCTGACTCTTCCTCCTAGAATGCTCCTGGGGCCCATGCCCTCCTGGGGAACTTGACTGCACCTCTGGGGTCCCCTTCATCCTGGGGGACTGCTGAATCTGCCACTGGGGTCCACACCCTCCTGGGGGACCACTTGATCTGCCACTGGGGTCCCCTTGCTCAAGGAGGACCAAGGGTTACCTCCCTTAGTAAGAGGTTTTTTCTTCGCTTGGGTTTACAGTTCTACTAGGTTCATGGCTTGTGTAGCATTCGGTGATTCAGACCCTCCGCAATCTCAGTATTCAGTGATTTCAACTCCGCTAAGCTTGTGGCCAGTCATTCGCTGTTACCTAGCCTGGATATATCACCTTCTCTCAGCCAAAAGGCCAAGACCCAGGCAGGACCATGGAAAGAGAATATATACGTAACCTTCCATCCTGCCTAGCCTTTTTCTTCTGTTGTGTAAGAACTGGGTACCCAAGGGTCTGGCTACCCTTGTTAGTCAGGGTGAGAATCTGTTTGCTTCCTAGGACTGTTTTCCAATTCGTTTTTCTCACAAATCCCTCTCTCATTCAGAAATCTCCAATGTAGGACTTTTCCAGTTATAATTCTGTAATTTAGGATTATGCTATCCTTGATTTAAAGTGATATTTCACTGCAAGTTACCAACAGTAGTCCAGGGGGTTGTGACATGCAAATCTCCTACCTGAGTCTCTGACTCATCTATTCA
This sequence comes from Rhinatrema bivittatum, assembly GCF_901001135.1. Lineage (NCBI taxonomy): Eukaryota > Metazoa > Chordata > Amphibia > Gymnophiona > Rhinatrematidae > Rhinatrema > Rhinatrema bivittatum. The sequence continues at coordinate 61,619,567 of NC_042616.1, forward strand.
ATGGCTATTTAAGCACCTTCACAGTAAAGAGTCTGGCAATCTTTTCAATCTCTTTCTGGGTTTCCTGGGCTGCCGGTCATGTAACATAGCTACATTGTCTTCTTTTTTTTTTTTCTCCTGCAGTTCACTTAAATTGTAGTGTGCTCTTTAATCTCCATCTTTCTTGGGAGATGGGTTTCATGTATGATTGAGATCCTTTGTGTGTGAGAGACAGCATGTATGTAAGTGTGCGATTCACAGCTTTTGTGTATGAGAGAAAGACACAGCATGTATGTAAATGTGTGATTGAAAGTTTATACGTGTAAGTGGGAACATGCATATGTATGTATAATTAAGAGCCTGTGTGTATGAGTGAGAGAGAGACAGCATGTGTGTCTGTATATGACTGAGAACCTGTGTGGGTGAGAGAGAGCATGTGTGTGTGTGTGATTGAGAACCTATGTGTGTAAGTAAGAGAAAGAGACACAGCATATATGTAAGTGTGTGATTGAAATCCTCTGTGCATAAGTGTGAGAAAGACAGAGAGTAGTTGTGTAAATGTGTGATTGAGAGCCTATGTAAGTGAGAAAGAGCATATCTATCTATCTACATGTATGAGTGTGCGTGCGACTGAGGAGAAAGTTGCAAGCAAACTTATCTCCCCTCCTCCTGCTAATTTACAACAATCTTGGGGCACCTGGAAATCAAGTATGACGAGAACATACTGGGAACGCTTTATGGTCTCTTTATTCTTTATTAGGTGAGGGGCTGCACATGTGACTGAGGTGAGGTATTCTGCTGGCATGCAATTTCTGTGTAGGACTCTATAGCAGCCTAGCTTGTTCCATTTTATTAATAGGAGGAGTATTGATATTTTAAGGCCTGGTGTAATATTTTTGGTGTTGCCTTTTCTTAGGTAAGATGATTAACTGTTTGAGTGATGGAAGTTGGTGTTGTTTTGCTATGGGAGTTTTACTATTTATATAATTTCTGTTCAGAGAGAGTACTTATGTTTCCCTTATGACATTCTTATCTTTTAAAGTAATACTGGGCCTTTTTTTTAAATTTATGCCATGGATTGTAATGAGCAGTGTGTCACACCTGTGAGCATCATGATGGGAAAAAGGATGAGAACCACTGATTTAAAGAAATCCATTCCACCATAGTGGTGAAATGCAGTGCATTCTTATGGATTTTACTTCATGTGTGTTCTATCTCTAGGGGAGAAATTTGGTGTTGAGACGGAGAATCCATTTTTGATCTGGATCTGCTGGGGTTTAATAGAAAATGGTCTTCTTACCATCAGTTTACTGTATGAAAGTTTACAACTTTGAATTATTTTGGACAGATATTCTGCGAGAAAGATGAGAGTTCGAGAATGGCATATTACTCCTGGTGTTTAACATGCCAAAGGAATAATGAGATCCATGAGGATTCAGTGTAGCACTGCATCTACCAATATCTTGGATGACATCAATGTGGGATCTGTGAGTAGATGCCACTTATGGAATGATAAGAACATAAGAACATGCCATACTGGGTCAGATCAAGGGTCCATCAAGCCCAGCATCCTGTTTCCAACAGTGGCCAATCCAGGCCATAAAAACCTGGCAAGTACCCAAAAACTAAGTCGATCCCATGCTACTGTTACTAATAATAGCAGTGGCTATTCTCTAAGTCAACATAGAACATAGAAACATAGAAATGACGGCAGAAGAAGGCCAAACAGTCCATCCAGTCTGCCCAGCAAGCTTCACACATTTTTTCTCTTATACTTATCTGTTTCTCTTAGCTCTTGGTTCTATTTCCCTTCCACCCCCACCATTAATGTAGAGAGCAGTGATGGAGCTGCATCCAAGTGAAATATCTAGCTTGATTAGTTAGGGGTAGTAGGGGTAGTAAGCGCCGCAATAAGCAAGCTACACCCATGCTTATTTGTTTTACCCAGACTATGTTATACAGCCCTTATTGGTTGTTTTTCTTCTCCCCTGCCGTTGAAGCAGGGAGCTATGCTGGATATGCGTGAAGTATCAGTTTTTTTTTCTTCCCTGCCATTGAAGCAGAGAGCTATGCTGGATATGCGTGAAGTATCAGTTTTTCTTCTCCCTGCCGTTGAAGCAGAGAGCCATGCTGGATATGCATCGAAAGTGAAGTATCAGGCACATTTGGTTTGGGGTAGTAACCGCCGTAACAAGCCAGCTACTCCCCGCTTTGTGAGTGCGAACCCTTTTTTCTTCTCCCCTGCCGTTGAAGCAGAGAACTATGCTGTATATGCATTGAAAGTGAAGTATCAGGCTTATTTGGTTTGGGGTAGTAACCGCCGTAACAAGCCAGCTACTCCCCTCTTTGTGAGTGCAAATCCTTTTTGTCCACATTTCCTCTTGCTGTTGAAGTTTAGAGCGATGTTGGAGTCACAGTAAGCATGTGTATGTTTATTGAATAAGGGTATTGTCTCCAGGCAGTAGCCATCATTCTGGCGAGTCACCCACTCTTCATTGGCGGCCTCTTGACTTTATGGATCCACAATGTTTATCCCACGCCCCTTTGAAGTCCTTCACAGTTCTGGTCTTCACCACTTCCTCCGGAAGGGCATTCCAGGCATCCACCACCCTCTCCGTGAAGAAATACTTCCTGACATTGGTCCTGAATCTTCCTCCCTGGAGCTTCAAATCGTGACCCCTGGTTCTGCTGATTTTTTTCCTACGGAAAAGGTTTGTTGTTGTCTTTGGATCATTAAAACCTTTCAAGTATCTGAAAGTCTGTATCATATCACCTCTGCTCCTCCTTTCCTCCAGGGTGTACATATTTAGATTCTTCAATCTCTCCTCATACGTCATCCGATGAAGATCGGATGACGTACGAGGAGCAACTTAGTAGCAAGTAATGGACTTCTCCTCCAAGAACTTATCCAATCCTTTTTTAAACACAGCTACACTAATTACACTAACCACATCCTCTGGCAACAAATTCCAGATTTTAATTGTGCGTCGAGTGAAAAAGAACTTTCTCCGATTAGTTTTAAATATTCCACATGCTAACTTCAAGGAGTGCCCTCTAGTCTTTCTATTATCCAAAAGAATAAATAACTGATTCACATTAACCCATTTTAGACCTCTCACGATTTTAAATACCTCTATCATATCCCCCCTCAGCCGTCACTTCTCCAAGCTGAAAAGTCCTAACCTCTTTAGTCTTTCTTCATAGAGGAGCTGTTCCATTCCCTTTATCATTTTGGTAGCCCTTCTCTGTACCTTCTCCATCGCAACTATATCTTTTTTGAGATGCAGCGACCAGAATTGTACACAGAATTCAAGGTGCGGTCTCCCAATGAAGCGATACAGAGGCATTATGACATTTTCTGTTTTATTCACCATTCCCTTTCTAATAATTCCCAACATTCTGTTTGCTTTTTTGACTGCTGCAGCACACTGAATCGACGATTTCAATGTGTTATCCACTATGATGCCTAGATCTCTTTCTTGGGTGGTAGCTCCTAATATGGAACCTAACATTGTGAAACTATAGCATGGGTTATTTTTCCCTATATGCATCACCTTGCACTTATCCATATTAAATTTAATCTGCCATTTGGATGCCCAATTTTCCAGTCTCACAAGGTCTTCCTGCAATTTATCACAATCTGCTTGTGATTTAACTACTCTGAACAATTTTGTGTCATCTGCAAATTTGATTACCTCACTTGTCGTATTTTTTTCCAGATCATTTATAAATATATTGAAAAGTAAGGGTCCCAATACAGATCCCTGAGGCACTCCACTGCCCACTCCCTTCCACTGAGAAAATTGTCCATTTAATCCTACTCTCTGTTTCCTGTCTTTTAGCCAGTTTGCAATCCAAGAAAGGACATCGCCACCTATCCCATGACTTTTACTTTCCTAGACGCCTCTCATGAGGAACTTTGTCAAACGCCTTCTGAAAATCCAAGTATACTACATCTACCGGTTCACCTTTATCCACATGTTTATTAACTCCTTCAAAAAAGTGAAGCAGATTTGTGAGGCAAGACTTGCCTTGGGTAAAGCCTTGTTGACTTTGTTCCATTAAACCATGTCTTTCTATATGTTCTGTGATTTTGATGTTTAGAACACTTTCCACTATTTTTCCTGGCACTGAAGTCAGGCTAACCGGTCTGTAGTTTCCCGGATCGCCCCTGGAGCCCTTTTTTTTTATTTGAACTAATGACTGGAAGGGGGACAATATGTAAATCTACACCACTAACACCAAATGTTCTAAAGGGAACCTTTGATAAAATGAGGAAAATAGTTAGAAAAAAGCTGAAAGGTGCAGCTGCAAAGGTTAAAAGTGTTCAACAGGCATGGACATTGTTTTAAAAATACAGTCTTCAAAGCCAGTACAGATGTATTGCACACATTAAGAAAGGTGGAAGGATGGCAAAAATGATTACCAGGTAGGGATGTGAATCGTTTTTTGACGATTTAAAATATCGTCCGATATATTTTAAATCGTCAAAAATCGTTAGGGCCACGATACAATACCAATTCCCCCGATTTATCGTCAAAAAATTGTAAATCGGGGGAAGGGGAGGGCAGGAAAACCGGCACACTAAAACACCCTAAAACCCACCCCCGACCCTTTAAATTAAATCCCCCACCCTCCCGAACCCCTCCCCAAATGCCTTAAATTACCTGGGGGTCCAGCGGCACACTAAAACACGGCACACTAAAACACGGCACACTAAAACCCACCCTGACCCTTTAAATTAAATCCCCCACCCTCCCGAACCCCCCCAAATGCCTTAAATTACCTGGGGGTCCGTAGCGAGGGTTCCGGACCCCCGCTGAACGACCTCCTGCAGTCGATCTCCTGCCGGCGCCATTTTCCGTACGGAAAACGATTCGCGGCAGGAAATCGCTCCCGGACCCCCGCTGGACCCCCAGGAACTTTTGGCCAGCTTGGGGGGGCCTCCTGACCCCCACAAGACTTGCCAAAAGTCCAGCGGGGGTCCGGAACGACCTCCTGCGTCGAATCGTTTTGGTCTATGGCCGCTGCCATTTTGCGGCAGCCATTTTGCGAAATGGCGCCGGCTGAAGACTACACGATTTAGTGTGCCGCTTTTCCTGCTCTCCCCCTTCCCCCGATTTAGCTACGGACCGCCGCTACGGAGGTAATTTAAGGCTACGGACCCCCAGGTAATTTAAGGCATTTGGGGGGGGGGGGGTTCGGGAGGGTGGGGGATTTCATTTAAAGGGTCGGGGTGGGTTTTAGGGGGTTTTAGTGTGCCGTGTTTTAGTGTGCTGCTGGACCCCCAGGTAATTTAAGGCATTTGGGGGGGGTTCGGGAGGGTGGGGGATTTAATTTAAAGGGTTGGGGTGGGGTTTTAGGGGGTTTTAGTGTGCCGGCTCATGATTTTAACGATTTTCACGATACTTTACACACCCAAACGGCAACAATACGATTCCCTCCCCCTCCCAGCCGAAATCGATCGTTAAGACGATCGAGGACACGATTCACATCTCTAATTACCAGCATGGTTAAAAGAAGTGAAAGTGGCTATTTTAGCCAAAAAAACATCCTTCAAAAATAGGAAGAAGGATCCATCTGAAGAAAATAGGAAAAAGCATAAGCATTGTCAAGTTAAGTATGAAACATTGATAAGACAGGCAAAGAAAAAATTTGAAATGAAGTTGGCCATAGAGGCAAAAAAATCATATTTAAAATTTTTTAAAAATATATCTGAAGCAGACGCCTGCAAAGGAGTCAGTTGGACCGTTAGATGATTGAGGGGTTAAAGGAGCACTTAGGGAAGATAAGGCCATTGCAAAAAGACTACACACTGCACAGATTCTTTGCTTTGGGGAAGAGACGGCTGAGGGGGGGATATGATAGAGGTGTTTAAATCATGAGAGGTCTAGAACGGGTAGATGTGAATCGGCTATTTACTCTTTCGGATAATAGAAAGACTAGGGGGCACTCCATGAAGTTAGCATGTTGTTACGGCCCGGGCCGTACCCTGGGTTCCCTACTTACCCCGAGGCTGGCTCAGGTCGCCGAAGATCCGTCGAGGCCTGTTCAGGCCTCTGCCGTGGCTCTCCCTCCTCGAAGGAGATGCCGGCATTTCGCCACGGCTGGCCCCGCCCCCTGGCAGGCACGCTGGTCCCTCTTCTTCAGCCGGTTCGATTTCACTCTGCGTTACCGAACTGCCTCCAAGAACATCTGTGCGGATGCCCTCTCTCGTACCACTGAGACTGAAGAGGATTCCCTGCCGTCACAGTACATTCTGGACCCGGCCAAGGTCCTCTTAGCGGCCACCGAGGTGGCTCCCGAGGGGAAGACTGTAGTTCCTGTTCGTTCTCGTAGGAAAGTGTTAGCCTGGGCCCTCGATTCCCTGACCGCCGGACATCCAGGAGTAGCGAGGACCCTGAACCTCCTATCAGAATTCTACTGGTGGCCGCAACTGAAGAAGGACGTCCGTCTCTACGTCCAGTCATGTCCCATCTGCGCGCGGCAAAAGCCCCTGCATGGATGCCCCTGGGGTCTCTTCTTCAGCCATTACCAGTCCCTACCGAACCTTGGACTCACCTGTCCACCGATTTCATCGTCGACTTACCGGTTTCTGACGGGAAGACCGTGATCTGGGTCATGGTCGACCGTTTTTCTAAAATGGCCCACTTCGTGCCCCTCGCTAAACTGCCATCTGCACCAGAACTGGCCGCCCTCTTTACTCAACACGTCTTCCGCCTCCATGGTCTCCCGTCGCATATAACCTCTGACCGCGGCCCGCAGTTTACTGCTAAGTACTGGAGGGCTCTCTGCAGGAAGTTTGATGTGCAACTTGACTAGACCACAGCCTTCCATCCCCAAGCTACCGGGCAAAGCAGCGTACCAACAGGACGCTGAAGACATTCCTTCGCTCCTTCGTGGGAGATCTCCAGGACGATTGGGTGTCCTTACTACCATGGGCGGAGTTCTCTTATAACTGACACAAGCATTCTGCGACGGACCAATCCCCATTTCAGTTGGTCTATGGGAAGGTTCCGAGACCTCCCCTACCTCTGCCTCTGACGATGCCGTCTCCAGCGGTCCAATTTACGGCACAGCATCTGCGCCACTAATGGCAAATCACCCAGGAAAAACTCCGCCTGGCAGCGGCCAAAGCTAAGAAATATGCGGATAAGTCCCGGCGGCCTGCTCCGGTCTTCCTTCCGGGGCAGAAGGTATGGCTAAGTACCAGGAACATTCACTTACCGACTCCCTCTATGCGCCTGGCCCCTAGGTACATTGGTCCATTCACAGTACTCGAGCGAGTCGGGGAAGTCTCCTACCGATTGCGTCTGCCTTCCACCTTGAGGATCCACAACGTGTTCCACGTATCCCTACTCAAGCCTGTGATCCTCTCCAAGTTTCATACGAAGCCGCCCAAGCCGGCTGCCGCTACGGCGGATCCGGATATCATATATACCATAAAAGATGTCCTGGATGTTCGATTCCACCACCGCCGGTGGGAATACCTCCTTTCGTGGGAGGGGTATGGTCCTGAGGAGAATTCCTGGGAGCTGTCCTCCAATATCCTGGACAAAAACCTCCTCCACCAATTCCATCTGGACCATCCAGGGAAGCCTTGGCCTCCAGGGAGGGGGCATAGGAGGGGGGGTACTGTTACGGCCCCGGGCCGTACCCTGGGTCCCCTACTTACCCCAAGGCCGGCTCGGGTCACCGAAGATCCGTCGAGGCCTGTTCAGGCCTCTGCCGCAGCTCTCCCTCCTCGAAGGAGACGCCGGCGTTTCGCTATGGCTGGCCCCGCCCCCTAGGCGCGCGCGCACGCAGGGGCTGGGGATTTAAAGGGGCCAGCACGGGAAACCTCTGGGCCATCCCAGGATGACGTCAGACGCCCAGACTATTTGAGCCCTGCTTCCTGGTTCCTTTTTCGCCTTGCAACGAGGTTCCTCAGGTCTCCTGACTGCTAGTTGCTGCGTTCCTTGGATTGCTCTTCGTCATCAACCCGGCTTGTCCCTTGGTTCTGGTATCTCCTTCTGACTTCAGGTTCTGACCCAGCTTTGCCCACGACTTCGTCTTCAGCTTCTGTCCTTGGCTTGTCATCCTCCGACCTCTGGTTCTGACCCGGCTCCGTCCACGATTCCGTCTCCTGTCTCATCCCTGGCTTGGTTCCTCCTGAGACTCTTGGCTTCCGACTCGGCTTCATTCCTGGACTCGGACCTTGGCCATTGTTGCTCCTCTGGTTCCTGGTGTTCGCCGGCCCCGAAGATTCGCCTAAGTCCCAGCACGGGCTCCTCCTGGGGGGGCTCCGGCTTCCAGGGTGAATCTCCAAAAGTCCCAGCGGCTGGACTCCTAAGGGCTCCTCCCGGGGGAGTACCGGTCTCCAGGGTGAAGACTCTTCAGTCACCAGGGCCCAACGTCGTCCGTTCTTCCTCTGGCTGCTGAGTCCTTGGTCGCATAGGACTCCACCTTAGTCCAGTGCCGAAGCCTTCTCCGAGTTCCCCGAACCGCCTCCCGGTTGGGACACTGACTGTGGACCTCTACAGTGCTCCATTCCTTGTCCCAACTGGCCCAAGGGTCCACAACCGTAACACATGTGGCACATTTAAAACTAATCGGAGGAAGTTCTTTTTTACTCAACGCACAATTAAACTCTGGAATTTGTTGCCAGAGGATGTGGTTAGTGCAGTTAGTATAGCTGTGTTTAAAAAAGGATTGGATAAGTTCTTAGAGGAGAAGTCCATTACCTGCTATTAAGTTCACTTATAGAATAGCCACTGCCATCAGCAACGGTAACATGGAATAGACTTAGTTTTTGGGTACTTGCCAGGTTCTTATGGCCTGGATTGGCCACTGTTGGAGACAGGATGCTGGACTTGATGGACCCTTGGTCTGACCCAGTATGGCATGTTCTTATGATCATTATTGCCAAGTAGCCTCACCACTGTTACCTCTCTCATCAAATCCTCCGTTCCACTAAGAATTAAATCTAAAATAGGTCCATCTGGAATGTGCGATGATTCTTTCAGTCTTTTATCGCGGTGCACGATATTTGCACTTCAATCATAGGTCCATCTCTTTGGTTCATGAACCAATTTCTCAATGAAGCAGTTGTTTATTCCATCCAGGAACGTTATGTCTCTAGCATGTCCTGATGTTACATTTACCCAGTCAGTACTGAGGTAATTGAAATCTCCTATTTTTACTGCACTGCCAAATTGGTTAGCTTCCCTGATTTCTCTTAGCATTTCATCATCTCTCTGACCATTTTGGCAAGGTGGATGGTAGTATACTCCTATCAATATACTCTTACCCAACACACATTGGATTTCTATCCATATAGATTCTACTGAGCATTTATTCTCTTCTATAATCCAATCTTTAACCTTTTGGACTCTATACCCTCCCAGATATGAAGTGCCACATCCCCACCAAGTTGATTCACCCTATCATTGCGATATAGGGGTTGATTTTAAGATGAATGCATGGATTTTAAAACCCACGCGTGCATGTGCAGGCAGCCCGTGACTCGTGTGCGCATGGTGGGGGATTTTATAAAACTATATGCGGTGACGCAAGTAGGGCTTCCCTAGTTCCCTCCTAGTCTGCTCCAATTAAAAAGCGGACTGGGAGGGAACTGTTGCACCGGCCTGAGGTGGGGTTGACACTACCCGCAGGGCAAGTGCTACGGGTCCCCACCGTCGGGAGGCAGAGCTGGCTGAGCAACGGAGGCCAACTGGAACTTCGCCAATACCAGTCCAAATTCTCTGCAGGTTGAGCCCTTGGGTGCTGGAGCCGGCTGGTCTTAGGCGGGCCTCCGTCAGACGACTCCCAGTAGATGAGGTGGTAATCAGCCAGGGACCAGCAGAGGTAATAGGAAGGCCAAAGCAGGTCCGGATGAGGCAGGAATCTAGACACCCGAACGCCAAAGGGAACCAGAGGCGGAGATAGGTAGTGCCCGAGTAATAGTAGGCCAGAGCCTGAAAGGCCAAGTCTAGGGAGATACCAGTAGACGTAGTAGAGAGTAGGCTGGAGTTGGGGCAGGCAGCAGACATGGAAAGGCGGTCAAACGAGCGGGGGTCAAAACCAGACATAGCAAGGGACAAAGCCAGGAGTCAGTCCAAGCATAGTCAAAAGCGTAGAGAGGGTCAAAGCCAGAAGTCGATCCAAGCATGGTCAAGGTGTAGCAAAGGTCAAAGCCAGAAGTCAGACCAACAAGGCAAGGAAGGGACCAGGTACGGATCAGGAACAGGAACCAGGAACGTAGACAGGATCAGCAACCAGGAGCATAGACAGGAGCATAGACAGGATCAGTCACCCTATTACCATAATTGTATATCCATCATCATCATTATAGAATAATTTAAGAAACATGCAGTTTAAAGTTCAATTATTGTATGATTTCCTATTAATCATATAAAAACGTGCATTCTCGACTGCCAGCCCCCTTCATTGGAATGCCCTCCCCACGGACATTCGCCTCGAAACGTGTACTCGAACATTCAAAAAGAAACTCAAGACCTGGCTCTTTACAAAAGCCTACACTTAAAGGTCTAGCTCAGAACCACGTCCCAGAACTTGAATCATTCTCGCTTTTATAATCATATCAAACAACTAATTTTTATCCTTGGTCTCACAATTCCAAATCATTAAATATTTGAGCATGCTACACCAATACCTCTTAATCCAGATGTAACCTCAGTTTTTGAAGTCTTCACTCCTAAAGAAATAACCGCCAGTTCTTATTTACTTAACCCTATTCTGTAGACGTAAACTTTTCATGAAGACTGTAATCTGTAAGCACCTGTATTTATTATAAGAATTTGTATAAGAATTTGTATTTACTATTTATATTTATTATTTAGCTATTAACATTGTTCTGTTACCACTTGGTACTATTTCTCTCCTTTACCTCAAACTCTAAGTTCCTACTAAGTTAGCCATGTTATTTATACCCAATTGTTGGATGTAATTGTATATTTGTTTAATTGTTCAATCTGTTTGATGTAATTTTCTGTTCCTTGTTCTGTGTAAACCGAAGTGGTATGCACAAGTGCATGAACTCCGGTATATAAAAGCCTTTAAATAAATAAATAAATAAAAGACAAGATCCAGATCTCACATTATATACCTTAGATTATGAAAATTGTTACTGTTAAATGTTTTGGCACTTTGTTAGTAAGAATTTAATCAAATATATACATGTGTGCCGCCCTGTAAACTGTTGTGATGGTGCACTACTAAACGACGGTATAGAAAAGATTTTAAATAAATAAATAAATAAATAAATAAATAAATAAACAAGCAATGAGCACACGACAAGCATGGAGACCTGTTGTCAAGGCAAGGAACTAGTGGCTGGGCCCTGCCTTATACACCAGGGCCCAGTGATGTCATCATCCGGGGCCGCTGGTTGGATTCCCACCACGGCCCCTTTAAACCTTGGCAAGGCATGCGCGCTTCTAGAGGGCGGCATGGTGCTGAACGGCGGCGTTTCCCCGTGGCACACATGGGGAGACCCTCTGTGAGACCGAGGGGTCCACAGTGGAGCCGGCAGGGCAGAGGAGGCGCAGGAGCATAGGCGACTGCCCAAAGCCGTGAGGAAGTACGGACCAGGACTGGGAGCTGGGTGCCGAGGGTAAGTGGGCCCGGACACGGGCCTGCCATGGACGGGACACGCAACAGGAACTTCCCTCTACCCCTATCTAACCTTCCTACCTTTTCCCCTATCCTCCCCAACCCCTACCCCCTACCTATTAGTTTTTTTTTTGTTTCCATGTGGAATGCGAAAGTGGCCCCCAACCCCCGACGCTCATACCTAATCCCCACCCCGAGTTAGTAGGTAGCCCTCCCATAGGGATTCAAATACCTATGTAGGGCATAGGCACTATAGTAAGTCTCTCTCTCTCTCTCTCTCTCTCTCTCTCTCTCTCTCTCTCTCTCTCTCTCTCTCTCTCTCTCTCCCCCCCCCGGAGCCAGGCTGTCCGGAACTATCGTGAATGGCAATAATCCTTTTCTGGCCCGTAGCGCGCAAATCGCGTTGATTTGCGAATTTATTGCACGCGGTAAAGTGCTTGGAAAATGAGGCCCTTAGTGGGATAATTTTCAAAGTGGGTTTGTGCGTGCAAGTTTGCTTTGAAAATTGATATAAATTATGCATATATTTCCTGACTCTCTTAGGTACATAATTACCTCCCAAATGGGAAAATCCTTAAGCATTTGACCCATGTGTTTTCACACGAGTGTTGTTTTTCTTTAATTTCCTACTTGCGGTCAAACCCCAGATCTTTTTGATCATCTTTACCTTCCTTTCTATCTCACTTATTAACCCCATTCTACGCCTTAGTAGAACATTTTGTATGTAATAACTAACACACAAATCCCGAAACTGTAATCCGACTTCAAGACAATCTGCTGTGATGATGTTTATCTAACCTTTTTTTCACGATTACTGTAAACCGTTCTGATGGCGAAACCGAATGACGTTAAATAAATAAATAAATACATCTTTCATGGGGCCTGAGGCACTCCCCAGATTGCCCCAGAGATGCTCAGGACATCCCCAAAGAATAGAGAGAAAGAAGCCTGGATCTTCAGACAATAATAGACAGGCAAGATTGGGGGTCTTTACTGCCACTGTTCTTTGGAAGAGATCCTAAAAGTACAAATTCTTCAGCTCAGTGTGGAGGGCTGGATCCCCTGCTTACTGCTGTCACTGTCGAGAAAGGCATCTGCACCATGAGGATGTTAAATGGTGTCCGAACCTCCATAAATGAACTATGGCTTATTACTTCTCTTCTCCTTCTCAGGAGGTTTACTGTGGCAGTCGTGGAGTTAAAACTCATTAAAACCTGAAAGAGCTCTCATTTTCAACTATGCTTCTACTTTACTATGGGAATAGCTGCTCTTAAGACTTGTTCAATCTGTTTTCTGTAATAAATGTGTCAACAAACAGAGTTGTTATGCAAATTTTATGAATGAAAAGAAATAGAAATAATATTACATTTTTTGCTAGTTTGACCTTTGAATTTAATCTATTCAGATGTGTCATTTAAGTTTATTGTGTGTCAAGTCCTGATGAATAGACAAGCTAAATGCAAACAGACCTGTTGGCCCTGCATTAATGGGAGAAAATTTGCACATCTATAATTCTCTTTTCTTGTGCTAATAAACTGGTTGTCCACCCTTGCTTTAAATTATAAAAGGGAAAAAAGGAAACCAATGGAGATCTATAGAGCAAAAGTTTGCAGGGTTTCTGTCTCAACAATATTATGTCAGAACATCAGTTCAGAACATAAACTTCCAGGACACCACAGTTCAAGATTTCAAATAATAAGATACAAAAAAAACCTGTACAAAAGTAATGAATGCTTCACCTGAACTAAAAAGGGCAGAAGAAAGTGACAAACTTCATAAAGCAGTAAAAAAAAACAAAAATATATATATATACTGTTCAGCCTTATTTTCACAAGCATTCACCATTTGGATAAAAATCCCACACAACTAAACTAATTTCCTATCTTTGGCTACTTCCATTTCAGTGGTGTTTTCAATTCTCATTTCTTTTCTTTCCTTTTTAAGACCATAAGAACAAAAGAAAGGACATGCTGGGTGAAACCAGGGCCCACCAAGCCCAGCATTCTGTCTCAGGCAGTGGCCAGACTGGCTCACAAGCACATGGAAGGATCACAAAGAACAGATTCAATCTTTCTTGCTCATAAATAGGGATAAGCATTGCATGCAAACTATCTAAATCTCTATAATTATATGCTATAATCCTATTAGTGCTATAGTTTGCAGTATTTGTAGTCCTTATAATAAAATATTAGTTTATTAGGGTGACTTTCTGGTCTCCAATAATTATGTGGTTTCATTTGCAAGTATGATTGCAATTCTGGCACTGTTACCATCCTTAGAGCTAATTTCCTTCACAAAATTGGTAGCCAGTCTTTTGCACTGAGGTTGCATGTGTGCATCTGGTGCAAAGAGCTCTTGATTCTAAAGGAATAACTCTGATCTCTGGAGGCCAGAGTGGCAGACCTGGAGGAGCTGAGGCAGATATTCAGTTATATAGAGGAGACCTTCAGGGATGAAATAGAGCGGCCTCAACTCCAGTCTAAACCACCCTTGTGCTGCTTTGGAGAAGCAAGTTCACTTGGAAAGAGATCATCACCGTGGAGGGGCAGGAAGTGATCTGCCGTCCAGATAATGCTTTATCCTCTTGCATTGAGGCTGAGTCTCCAGGGGCGTGTGCCCAGGAAAGAAGGGTTAGGACTATTACTACCATTTATCATCATTTCTGAAGCACTACTAGTCATGCACAGTGCTGTATGGATACACATAACAGAGAGCCCCTGCTCCATGGAGCTTACAATCTAGTCAAGACAAGCATACATGACAAACAAGAGTTTGTGGGAAATCTATTTATTTTAGAAAAGTACTTAGGATTTAAAAGCAGCTTCAAAAAGGTAAGTTTCTAAACTGGATTTCAATATGGTCTGAGAGGGAGCATGACTCACAGGGTTGGGAAGTCTATACCAGGCATAAGGCACAGCAGAATGGAAAGTGCAGAATTGAGAGTTGGCGGTAGAGGACGCAGATAAAAATGACTCGCCAGATGAACAGAATACAGCAGGAAGGGTATAGGGCAAAAAAAGGAGAGGAATAGCCTGGTGATTAGAGCAGTAAGCTGAGAACTAGGGAAGCCAGGGTTCAAATCCCACTGGCACTCTTCATGACCTTGGATAAGTCACTTCACTCTCCATTGCTTCAGGGAGAAACTTACAGGTTTATTCACTAAGCCATGGTAGTTTTTCTTGAGAGAAAAATACCATGGGAATACATTTCATAACATGCGCGTATCGCCGTGCGCATGTTATGAAATACAATATGCGCACAAACTTGCGTACGGGTAGCATCTCGCGCGCGCAAGAGGTGTATTTTTAAAAAACATGCGGCGGCACGAGTAGGCCATTCCCAGCTCTCTCCCAGTCCGCGCCAATTAAGGAGCGGACTGGGAGGGAAATTCCTCCCTTTTCCCCTCTCCTCCCAGACCCCTAAACTCGCCCTAACTCCACTAAAACTTTTTGTTTCACATCTTACCTGCTCTAAGGAGCAGACGTAAGTTGCGCTTCCCCGAGATGGCGCTGTCCCGGCTGGCCCCCTCTCCACCCCCTGCCCCGCCCAGTCCCCGCACCCAGCCTGTCCCTTTCGAAGAACCGTATCGGGCCTTTTTTAAAAATGTGCTCGGCGCGTGCTCGGCCTGGCCACGCGCCTATCTCCCGATTTTTGAGTGCGCGGCATTTTTAAAATTTACTTGGGAGTAAAAACCTGTGGTAAGTTCAGCGTGGCTTTAGTACATCGGCCCTGTAGAGAGGTATAGCAAACTCCCTCCCAGATTCTCTTCTCTACATATGTTTAGACGTATTGTTATTTGTTTACCTGTTTCAATTTTCCCATCTATCTCACCTTCTCAGATTTCAGCAGCTACCTCAAAGAAAAACCTCCCAGTTTCTCAAACACTCCCTCATCAGTTTCACATAGCAGTTTCTTTTTATTATTTTTAAGTCCCCTTGAGATGTCATAAACATAGAAATATGACGGCAGAAAAAGACCTTGTCTGTCCATCCACATAAACTATTCAGCTTTATAAGGCCTACTACTCCCTTAGAGATCCCCCTGTGTTTGTTCATGCTTAGATTCAGATATCGTTCTTGTCCCCCCCACCTCCACAGGTAAGCTGCTGTATGCATCTGCCACCCTCTCTGTAAAGATGTTTCCTTAGATTACTTCTGAGTCTAACCCCCTTCACCCTCATTCCATTATCCCTTCTTCTAGAGCCTCCTTTCCTTTGAAAGAGGCTTGCCTCCTCTGCATGGAAAGTTTGGAGGTATTTAAATGTCTCTATCATAATCTCTCCTATCCCACCTTTCCTCTAGGGCAGTGATGGTGAACTCCACAAACTTAAAATATAGATGTGTATCACACTGATTAAGCCAATCTAGGAAAGTAAAAAAATGGAATTTCTGTGCCAGACCAAATCAAGAAAATGTCGTTGATATAGCACAACCATATTGGACTTAATTGATGAAAGGAGAGACATACAAATGAAACCTCAAAATGATCAACATAGAGGCAGGCTATGTCAGGGACCATGGTGGCCCTCATAGCCATGCCTTTGATCTGTTGGTAAAATCGCATCTGAAACATGAAAAAAGTTTCAGTAAGGGCTAGGCAAGTAAGTTCCTTCAAGAGCGACATAAGCACCCATGAGTCCGAGGGTTGCAATTGAAGAAGCAACTCAACTACTGACAACACACCATCCTGGGGGATGTTAGAGTAGAATGAAACAATATCCAAAGAAACTAAAAAGGGGGTTTTGGAGGAGCCAGTGTTTGTAAGATAGTGATGAGGTGCCCAGAATCATGCACATTCGAATGACTTAGGGGTACAAATGGCTAAAAAATTTATTGACTTACCTGGGAGAGTGATTCCAAGAGGGAATCTATTCCTGATACTATTGGTCGACCGGGGTGGGGTGGGGGTGGGGGTGGGGGGGGGTGTTAACTGTCTTATAGATTTTTGGAAGTATGTAAAAAGTAAGTACTATTGGGAAATCTTCTAGAAGAAACTTAGCCTCTCAATTGATGATATAGTGTTTGTCTAGGGCATCTAGTACCAACTCTGTGATAGTGGATTTGAGTCTAGAAGTAAGGTCAAGCGACAAGAAACAGTAAAAATTAGAGTCTTAAAAGCTGGTGTTCCCTCTCCCTAATGGAAGTGGAGCAGTCTAGAATAACTATTACATCCCCTTTGTCCGCTGGTTTAACCATGATTTCAGTGTTGTCTGCTAAAGTGTTCAGAGCACTCCTTTCCAACTTAGTAAGGTTATGAAACTGACAAACCGGCAGATGATCAATCTTGTCAAGGTCATATAAAACCAGTTGTTCGAAAGCAACAAGAATGCAGTCTTCCATTGTTACTTCTTGGCAATCACGGAATCATCAGTCATAGGTGGAGATGAAGCAAAATTCAGTTTTAATTTCAGTAGGTGAAGATGTACACGGACATCAAATGCATCATTATGAACCGGACATCAAATGCATCTTTATGAACCAAGGGTACAAATGATAGTCCCAGCTGGAGTACCCTGGTTTCCACTGAAAATAGTGGTTGAGAAAAGAGATTGAAGACCAGCGATTCCAGGGTTAAAGCCACGGATTGGTGAGCTGTTGGGACCGAATGACTCGTACTGGGCATTGTGGGCTTGGTGGATTCATGCGACTCCAAGAGCGTTGTCCCTCTTGGTGGTTTTTGTTGTTTGTGTGATTCTAAAAAGAGGAAGAAGTGAATGAGGAGGTAGGTTGGAAGGAAGCTTCCGTGTGGGCAGACATGGTAGCAATGGCTGTGCATGTCTCATCGCCAGAGGAATTGTCTGAGGAAGTATTTGCAAAAGTTACCTGCTTCCATCATGGTCTCGTAAAGGACATCCAAGGGTAGACAAATCCTTTTTGGTAATCAGATGTGTCTCTCTGTTGAATCATAATATTGAGGAAACATTATTGGGAATCTGAGAGATTCCATACCTGGAAGAATTGCTGTCTCCTCCAGAATTTTATCCTAAGAAATAGCAGTGATGGCCAGTGGTAAATTGGGTAAAATAGAAAAAGCATTTGTGGTATCACATGAAACTGCAACCTCCCCATGATCAGATATCAATGGGAGAGAATCATGGTGCAACTAAGTAAATATAAATTGACGTGTTTTCCCTTAGAACAGGGGTCTCTAAGCTCAGTTCTTGAGGACCACAATCCAGTTGAGCTTTGGGATTTCAATAATGAACATTCATGACATCTATTGGCATACAATGGAGGCCGTGCATGCAAAAAGATCTCATGCACATTCATTGTGAAAATCCTAACTACCCAACTGGGTTGTGGCCCTTGATCAATAGGTTGGAAGCTCTTTATTGCGTGTTATAGCCATATCACAGCAATATTACATGATATTCATGATATCGAGTGGTATTTAGGCCCAAAACTTGACCTTATTACCATTAGCTGCTTTGTATGCAATTTGCATGCATACATTTTGCAAATCCATGTAAAGCAGCTATGCATACCTAATTATATGCTAATAAAATAACATGGCTGACTTATAGCACCCCTTAGCTCCAAGCTGGCCCATGCCATTTTTCAAAATGGCGCTGATCAGCCTTTTCCCCTATCACGTGATGGAACACAGGCCAGACAGTGCTATTTTGAAAGCTGTTGTTATTGACCAGCCTGGAGCAGGGGGGGGGGGGGGGGGGGGGGTCACAATTTTAAAAAATGGCATCAACCAGCCCAGAGTTAGGGAGTGCTCCAGGCCACCCCTGAGCCACTAAACAGTCTTTGAAGAGGTAGGAAGGGTATGGGCCCATGGCCCTCCAAGGCAACTAGGTCCTTTTTGATATAAGGGGATGGGGGTCCATTAGGCACCAGAGATTCTGAACTATTTTGGAAAGAGGGGACTGTGGGGAGCTGGAGGGATAGCAGCTAGTATGTGTGTGTGTGTGTGTGTGGGGGGGGGGGGTTGAGAATTAGGTTGAAATGGGAGGCTTTTTTTAGACAAAAGGGGAGGAATTTGAGAAGGGACAGTGCATTGGCATATGACTATAAGGATTTAAAAAAAACTTTTATGGTCCATGGAAGGGTGGGGGTGGTCAGGAGTCTGAGCAGATACCCCTGAGGGGACATTTAAGACATTGTGTGTGTATGTGTGTGTGGGGGGCTATTTTTGGCCCTTGGGGCTGATTAAGTTGATGACAGTGCCTTCTGAAGTGGGCTACCATCACGTGTTTTTAAGGCCCTGTTGCATTATTTTTTCTCACTGAGATTTGCCCATCCCTTGATAGAACAAGCCAGACTGCTACAAATTCCTACAGAGAAACTACAGAACACAGACTGATCCTTTCCTAAGACAGAAATAAGGGACTACAAATTAGGAATAGAAACATGCAAACAAAACCGAAATAGCAAGAGAAACCAGACTCTGAACAGTGGAAATCTAAAGAGCAAAATACAAAAATATAAGAAATGCACATACCCAAAGATGGCATATTCCAATCACTAAAAACTCAAAATAAATTTTTTTTTACCTTTGTTGTCTGATCTTTTTATTTTTCTAATCAGTTGGTCATGGCCTCCTTTTTCCACTCTCCCCTTGTCAGTCTTTTCCTAATTCCTTCCCCAGGATCACTTTTCTCTTTATGTTTTTCCTCTTTCTCTCTTAATCATGCTACACACATGATTAAGGATAGTAATTTCCATGCCTTCTGTTAGGGATAGTAGCTGCCAATCCATGCTGGTTACCCCCATGCAGCCTTTTCTTAATTTCCAACTCTAGCTTTTAGGGATCCTCATTGCTTTTTCCATGTCTTTTTGAATTTGCTTACTGTTTTTGTCTTTACCACCTCTTCTGGAAGGGTATTCCAGGCATCCACTACTCTCTCTGTGAAGAAATATTTCCTGATGTTTGTCCTGTTAAGTAGCTTGGAATTTATCTACCCCTAGGGATACTGCCAGTTACTTGTGACCTGGATTGGCAACTGTTGGACACAGGATACTGGGCTTGAGCGACCTTTGGTCTGACCCACTATGGGGTTTCATATCGTAATCCGTAGTTCTACTGTTTGCTTTCCTATGGAAAAGATTTGAGCAACATGCATCATTAAAACCTTTCAGGTAACTGAAGATCTGCATCATATCTCCCCTGCACCTCCTGTCTTCCAGGGTATACATATTCACATCCTTCAGCCTCTCCTCATAAATCTTCCGATACAGACCCTACACCATTTTGGTCATTCTACTGTGGATCGCCTCTATCCTGTCTCTATCCATTTTGAGATATGGTTTCCTGAACTGAACACAGTATTCCAGGTGAGGCCTCACCAATGACCTGTACAAGGGCATTATTACCTCCTTTTCCTTACTGGTTATTCTTCTCTCTATGCAGCCCAGCATTGTTTTAGCTTAAGCTTTCACCTTTTCACATTGCCTTCAGATTGCCAGACACTATCATCCCAAGGTCTCTCTCCCAGTCAGTGCACCTCAGATGCATGACTGCACTTTATAGCATTGAATCCCAGTTGCCAAGTCTTCAAATACTCTTTAAGATTTCTTAAATCACTTTTCATTCTCTCTACTCCTTCAGATGTACCCACTCTGTTGCAGATCTTAGTATCATCCGCAAACAGACAAACTTTACCTTCTGACCCTTCCGCCAGGTCGCTGACAAAAATATTGAACAGAACTGGTCCCAAAACCAATCCCTTTGGCACTCCACTTAACACAGTTCTCTCTTCAGAGTATGTTCCATTTACCATTATACCCTGTCTCCTATCACTCAACCAAACTTTAGTCCACTCCAATACCTTGGCACTGAGTTCCAAGCTTCAAATTTTATTCATGAGCCTCCTATGCTGGACCCTATTAAAAGGTTTGCTGAAATCCAAGTAATTCACATCAAACATTCTTCCTTGATCCAGTTCTTTAGTCACCCAATAAAAAAAATCAGATTTGTCTGACGGGACCTTCCCCATGTGAATCCATGCTGCCTCAGGTCCAGCAACCCACCCGATTGTAGATCGTTCACTATCCTTTCCTACAGCAGTGTCTCCATTAATTTCCCACCACTGAGGTGAGGCTAACTGACCTGTTATTTCCAGCCTCCTCTCTGCTTCCACTCTTGTGAAGCGGGACCACCACAGCATATCTCCAGTCACACCTGTTCTATTGAACAGGTCTTTCAACCAGCCCGCCAGCACATCTCTGAGCTCCCTCGGCATCCTGGAATGTACCTCATCTGGCCCTCCACGGACCTGTCCACTTTCAATTTTCCTAGCTCTTCTCCCACATTCTCTTCTGTAAATGAAGTTTTGTCTACCCTGAGGAAGTGAGCCATTGGAGGAAATTTCCGCTGCTGGGGCAGGCAATGAAATGGTTATCCAGCTGGAAAGTGACACCTTTTAAAGATGAAGGACCTTTTGCTCTGACAGGGGTGAGAGTGAATCTCATTAGTATCTGTAGATAACCTTTGCAAAATGGGCCCTTAAGCCATGGAAAATACCAGGGATTAGTATATCAGCCCCTTAGGCACTTTTTTAGGATAAAAATTAGTGTATTTTAGGAGAGTGAAATTGAAGCACCCAATTTTTGGCCTTCTTAAATTTAGGGGCTTAAATTAGAAGCCTAGCACTGGATATTTATGCTAAGCACCTAACTTGCCCTACCCCTGGATCTGCTCATATTCACCCACATTTTATAAGCCCGGCACGCATAAGATTGGGGGGTTATGGGTGTGGCTGGGCCTTGTGCGCACCATGCACATTTTACAAAGGGCCTGGCCACATGCGTAACCCCCATTACACGCCGAAGTGCTGGGCCCAAAGAAAGGGGCGGGATGGGGGGCCATGGTCTGGGTGGAGAGGGGCTGGGCGGGGAGTGGGCCAGGACAGGGCCATTCGACGCTGTTCTGGGGAAGTGCATGCCAGCAGAGTTTACTTCTGCTCCAGAGGAGCAGTAAATAGCAAAAAAAAAAAAAAAAGGAGATAGTTAGTAATAATTTAAGGGTCGGGAAGGAGAGGGGAAGAGGGAGGAAGGATAGGGTTAAGGTTAGGGAAGTTCCCTCCCAGTCCGCTTCTTAATTGGAACAGACTGGGAGGGAACTGGGAAAGGCCTACTTGCATCACCGCATCACCGTGTGTATTTTTTAAAAAATCCCCCACATTGTGCACATGACTGACACCCACCCGTACATATGTGCGCCGATTATAAAATTGGGCGCATGTGCGCGTGTATATCAAATTTTATAACATGCATGCGGCAACGCACGCATGTTATAAAATCTACGCGCCCATGCGTGTGGCGCCGGGAACCGCGTGCATGTCTTTTAAAATCGACCCCATTTTGAATACCTAAATTTAAAATTCTAAATTTATGTGCTCAGCCTTAGTCCATTTTCAAAGGAGCAAAATGAAATGCGTAACTCTCACAATTAGGCGCTAAATCCTCTGAATGCACTTCATAGGGGCCAATAATGAAAAGGTCTGCAGAACTTGCAGGTCCATGGAATATGGTATCCTTGGACCTGAAAGATCATTTTCAAAGGGGATCTCCTAATAATGCTTCTCTTTGAAAATGTAGGTAGCCATAGAAATGAATACCTTTTCCACCGTTAAGCAGGTGGACAAATAGCCATAGGAAAGTATGCATGGGGCTTTCAAAATGAACCCCTCCCCCATGTGCTCCATCCCCCAATCCAACCTCTTCCTTTTTGTCAGAAAAAAATAGCATACCCTCAGTAATGGGGAGGGGGAAGGGGGATGGGGGATGGTTCTCAAACTCTCTATTTCCATGGGTTATCCGCTGCATTACCCGCTGTAATGGCTTAGAAAATGTACCTCATAATGTATCTTGAAATACTTATAAATAAAGTGTAAAAAAAAAAAAAGAAAAAGAAATAGCAGGAATCACTCACACATTTATGAAATGGCTCCATTTCCAAGACCCAAATCTGAGGTCCTCTGCCCTTGGGCTGGTGCTGGAACAGAAGTAAGTCCCACACTGACTATCTCAAAACCAGAGCAGCACACACACAATCTATCCCTAACTAAAGATGATAAGGAACACAAAGCACCAGTGCTTACTTTTAGCTAAGATTGTAGTTAAGAAGCTTTCCTAAGCTTTAGCAATTACTGAGAACTATGATATATTTACTTAAAATAATCTGTCCGCAAATCAGGGTGACTTAGATTCACAGGGGCTGGACTGCTGTATAGCTCAGACACTATAATGCCTTGCATGAGCCAAGTGGCTTGGTGGCCTAAAGCAGAGTATCAGGAGCCTCCAGGCTCTGAACTTCCTGCTTTGGCATCCTGCTTCCTGCTTTGCCTCAGGCACATTTATCAGATCACAGTGATCAGGTCTCAGTTGAGCAGAATAGCTCCCCTATTGGCTACTGAATTCTCATCAGAGCAGATTTATTTTCCCCTGTAAAAACAAATCAATGTATAACCCCCTCCCCCTTTTCAGGATCTCCCAGAAATAGTCAAGGGGCCTCCTTCAGATGCTGCAGCGGTTGAGAAACATCTGGCCGCAGCGCCATATCAGAATTCTCCCATAGGGGACAGCAAAGCTATAAAGCCCAAGGGGATCGCACTCTCAGTCTTTCAATAAACAAGTCCACACACCAAGCGTGGGGTCCAAAACAAAATTATACTTTGACTGTTGCAATCTGCCTCAAGGATGCATCTCCCTTCCCAGGGGTCTAGGGAAAGTCATCGTCAAAAACCTACTGCATCTGGGTCCTTGCAAGTACCTCCCCAACCCTGAAACACTGAAGACAGGGGAGAATCCAAAAAAGTCCTGATAAGGAGAGGGAAGATAATCTCACCTGGCCCCTTCAGGAAACTGGAAAATACAGCACCTTGCTGCCTCTCAGTTGCTGCTCTCACCCAGCGACTCCCTCTAGTGCCTTGCGGAGATAGCTGTATAAGTTTTAGAGAGAGACCCACCCTTTTTTTGAATGGATCAGGAAAATCTATAAAAAAATATACACCCCTGGATCCTCTCATTGCTGGAATGTTTCTTGCTTTAAGCTATAGTGATGGCTTAAACAGCCTTACAAACAGAAAAATACTATCGTTTTTTTTACTCTTTGAACTTTTTATACTTTGATGCCCAAGTATTAACCTGTGGAATTTCTTTTGGGTTAGCAGCAGCCCATTCTCGCAAAAGCTCACTACGGAGACAAATGCGGATAGTTATCCTTTTTTGCGAAAGCCGGCCTTCAAAGCCTTTTCTGCGGGTCGGTTTTGAACAAATGCATAATTAAGATGCCGCGCTGCATGATCTTTGCATCTCGGCAGCTCATTAATTGAGAATTTAAAAACAATTCTGCCCACAGCAGACTGCAGCTTTACTGCTGTAAAGGTTAAAATCTGTGAAAACTTTCTTAAACAGGGATTTGTGCACAAAAAATGTTGCAAAACGCCCCAAATTTTGCACTTTTGTGCACAAAGCCCCATTTGGAAAAGTTTAGTTACCGCTGACTATGTCTCAGCTTACAGTCACGGACAGACAGGCTATTGAGGAGGACAGATCCTGTGCCTTCATTGCTGACAAGAATTTCCTAGGGCAGTGATTCCTCCTCCAGAGCTCCCATGATCAATTGCTACCAGGTGCACATCCACCTCTTTCATATTGAACAAGTACAGTTTTGCCAGACAGAAAAGCAATGAAGCAAGTCCTCCGGAGGGACTGCACACATAAGGAAAGCAAAAGCAGGAACGGATCAGCCTCCCCCTACTGACATGGAGTTAAATAGTCATCCTATACAGGTTTAACTGAACCCCCAAATCCTACTACATTCTTCATACTGTGCGCATGTAGACAAGCAGATTCACTGCAAGCCACAAGGAAAGGCAGCTCAACCAGCCAGGGGAAGAACAGAACAAAGAGCACCCATCACCGTTAACACCAATTTAATTTAACGTATTTAGAGTCTGCTCTCCACTCTCCATTTGCACTCTGTTTATTAAAAAATTCTGTGTGGAGCTAAGCCTCTGCAAAGGGAATGCTCAAATTCACTTCAGACAGGAACGCTATGATATGCCAGTCTTCTAGCTTGTCTAAAATGTTGAATAGATTCTAAACTGGATTATATATCAAACAATGTCCCTGTCAATATCCTATTGGATTTCTCAGCAGTTACATCTTATTCCGACAGCGCTCACTAGAATTGCACATGACAGACCACTGCTCAGGTTAAGAGCAAAACACAGATGGGGAGGTGTGAGCAACTCTTCAAAATGAAAGGGTCACTCCTTTTAAGCTGGGAAAGCAAATACCCTTCGGCATATACTGTCAGCTAGCAAAACGTGACTGTTGAAAATAATGGAAAGCCCTATGTTTTTCCCAAAGGCGTGCATGCTTAAAAAAAATTACTCCTAGATGGGTTAGTAGCATAAAGCCACTCTAGCTTTTGAATGACTTCCAAGCAGAAAATGCACGGTACCCTCTCTCAAAGTTTACCCTGTATTCTGCCTGTGGTACTATCCTGATTGAAAATATTATTTTCCTTTTCTGCTACTTGGGATTTACAAGAGTATCCGATAATTCTAAAGTGGGCGCAAAGTTTGATTTTCTGCCAGCATTCAAGCAAATAATGGAAATGAAACTGTCTGCTGGCTGCTATAATAAAATCATCTTTTAAAAAGGGATGCTTCATAGTTATACACCCTTTCCAAAAATATGCATAATGGGGTAGATTTTGTAACATGCATGTGCGGCCTACATGTGCACGCGCACCGGGTAGCGCGTGCACATGTAGGCCGCACGCATGTAGGCGTGCGCATGTTATAAAAATCTGGGGTTGGCGCGCGCAAGGGGTGCCCAATTGGGCACCCCTTGCGTGCGCCGAGCCGCGCTGCCTTCCTCCATTCTCTTCCCCCTAGCCTGATCTTCCCACCCCTTCCCTTAACCTTTCCCCCCAGCCCTACTTTAATCCCCCTCCAAAAGTTTTATCCTACCTTTTGCGCCTGCCTCTGGGCAGGTGCAAGTTGTGCGCGCCGGCCGATTGCCGGCACGCGATCTCTGACACAGCGGCAAGTGGGCCGCTGTGCCAGGAGCCACTGACCCCGCCCCTTTTGGCAAGCCCTGGGACGTACGCATGTCTCGGGGCTTTACGCGCGCTGCCGGGCCTTTTGAAAATCTGGAGGATTCACGTATGTAACCTTTTGAAAATCCGGCCCAATTTGTTTTAGTTCTGCTAGTAGTCAAAGGTTAGCTGATCTATTGCCTTGACAATGTTTTTTCAGTCTCCTTTTGTAGAGTTGTCAGACATCAGCCCAGGAGTTCAGGAGGTATCTAGCATCCCTCATCCTGCCTTGCCCCATTTCCATTCTTTAGCCATTAAAGATCCTATGTGTTTGTCCCATGCCTTTTTGAGTTCCATTACTATTCTTGTCTTAACCGCCTCTTCGAGAAGGGCATTCCATGCATCCACCATCCTTTTTGTTAAGAAATATTTCCTGACATTATTCCTGATTCTCCCCCTTGGAGTTTCAAATCAAGACCCCCCCTGGTTCTACTCTTTCCTTTCCATTGGAAGAGGTATCATTCTTGTGCCTCATTTATACATTTAAGGTATATAGAAGTCTGTATTATGCCTCCCCTGTCTCTCTTTTCCTCCAGGTATACATAATTAGGTCTTCTAGTCTCATCTCATAAGATTTTTGATGCAGACCCCACACCATTATGGGGTGTCTTTCTCTGGACCACTTCCATCCTGTTTCTATCCTTTTTGAGATATGATCTCCAAAACTGAACACAGTACTCCTGGTAAAGCCTGATCAAAGACCTGTACAGTAGGGATGTGAATCGTTTTCCATATCGTCTTAACGATAGAAATCGTGTGGCAGGGCAAGAAAATCGTCTTAGGCACGATTTTTTAGTTAAAAAATCGTTAAAAATCGTTTTTTCCGATTAGTGCGCACTAACTGAAAATGATACAATTTGACACTTTTCAGGTCAGTTAAGGTCAGTTTAGGAATGAATATGTATTCCTATTGGCTGCCCTCTTATTTATTCATGTTACCAAGTTTCCTACTGACAGTATATGGGGGATGGGAAATGGAAACAGTTGGTAGCTTGACAAAACAAGTAATGTGATCAGTCAATGTGACTAGAACTTGTGCCCTAACCCTGATACCAGGGTATTGTGATCTTCCTGCACACAGTGCCCTATCCCTATTAATACCAGGAGTGTTGTGATCTTCCTGCACACAGTGCCCTATCCCTAATACCAGGGGTGTTGTGATCTTCCTGCACACAGTGCCCTATTCCTGATACTGGGGGTGTTGTGATCTTCCTGCACGCAGTGCCCTATTCCTGATACCGGGGGTGTTGTGATCTTCTTGCACACATCCCGATATCAGGGATAGGGCACTGCATGCAGGAAGATCACAACACTCCTGGTATTAATAGGGATAGGGCACTGCATGCAGGAAGATCACAACACTCCTGGTATTAATAGGGATAGGGCACTGCATGCAGGAAGATCACAACACCCCTGGTATCAGGGATAGGGCACTGTGTGCAGGAAGATCACAATACCCCGGAGGAGTGAGGGTCAGGCAGCTCCCCCCTGTCTGTGAAGCCAGCCTCTCACTAGTAATGCAGGGAAGGAGCTGTCTCAGACTTCACCATCCTCCCCCCCCCTTACCCACACACCATTCACTAGCTGGGACATGGGGGAAGTCAGGAGTGAGGGTCAGGCAGCTCCCCCCTGTCTGTGAAGCCAGCCTCTCACTAGTAATGCAGGGAGGGAGCTGTCTCAGACTTCACCATCCTCCCCCCCCCCCTCACCCACACACCATTCACTAGCTGGGACATGGGGGAAGTCAGGAGTGAGGGTCAGGCAGCTCCCCCCTGTCTGTGAAGCCAGCCTCTCACTAGTAATGCAGGGAGGGAGCTGTCTCAGACTTCACCATCCTCCCCCCCCCCCTCACCCACACACCATTCACTAGCTGGGACATGGGGGAAGTCAGGAGTGAGGGTCAGGCAGCTCCCCCCTGTCTGTGAAGCCAGGCTCTCACTAGTAATGCAGGGAGGGAGCTGTCTCAGACTTCACCATCCTCCCCCCCCCCCTCACCCACACACCATTCACTAGCTGGGACATGGGGGAAGTCAGGAGTGAGGGTCAGGCAGCTCCCCCCTGTCTGTGAAGCCAGCCTCTCACTAGTAATGCAGGGAGGGAGCTGTCTCAGACTGGTATCAGGGTTAGGGCACTGTGTGCAGGAAGATCACAACACTCCTGGTATTAATAGGGATAGGGCACTGTAAGAGATGACTGTAGTAGATTGAATAAAGATCTGATGTTTCTGCTCTCCTCACACCAAACAAAAACAACACACAAGCAGAGAAGCCCTTCTTACAAAGCTGAGCTAGTGAGTTAAGTAGGAGGAAAAGTAAACATACTGGTGCCAGTGTGGCTACTTAAAAAATACACGTACCAACAATCAATTACATATATTTGAACTGTGTACAGTTCCAGCCAGGACCACCTTTCTAAAATGCACAGTGATTGGCAAATTCAACATGCACTAGCATTTCAGGTGCCTGCTAACAAAAATAATAAACAAACAAGTTCTAGTCACGTGAGTGCTGATCATTACATTACTTTTTTTGTCAAGCTTCCAACTGTTTCCATTTCACATCCCCCCAACCATATTGGTAACATCAATAGATAAGAGCACAGCCAGCCAATAGGAATACATACATACATATTCATTCCTAAGTGACCTTTACTGACCTGGGAAGTGTGAACACTTTGTTTCATTTTCTGTTGGTGTTCGTTAGTTTCCAGTTCCATTTCCCATCCCCCCAACCATCACCTCAGTGGTAACCTTGGTAATATCAATAGATAAGAGGGCAGCCAGCCAATAGGAACACATATTCATTCCTAACTGACCTTCAGTGACCTGGAAAGTGTTTATTTGTATCATTTTCAGTTAGTGCGCACTAAATCGAGTTAGTGCGCACTAACACGATTTAACGATTTTTAACGATAAATCGTTAGAATTTCTATTGTATCGTGATCTATAACGATTTAAGACGATATAAACATTATCGGACGATAATTTTAATCGTTGAAAAACGATTCACATCCCTACTGTACAGGGGTATTTATCAGCTCCCTTTTCCTGCTGGCTATACCTCTCTCTGCAGCCCAGCATCCCTCTGGCTTTTGCCACCACTTTTTCATATTGCTTCATGATCTTCAGATCATCAGATGCTATCATCCTGAGGTCTCTCTGTCTGGGCATATCAGCCTCTCGTGCACAGCTCCTTTGGATTATTGTACTTCAAATGCATTATTGCATTATTTGTTATTGAATCCCTGCTGCCAAACCATTGACCACTCTTAGTTAACTTCTCATTCTCTCTACTCCTTCAGGGCCATCCACTTTGTTGCAGATCTTAGTGTCATCCCTAAAAAGACAAGTCTACCTTCTAAACCCTCTGCAATATTGCTCAAAAAGATGTTGAACACAACAGGTCCCAGGACCAACCTTTGAGGCACTCCACTTATCAGCATTCTTTCTTCAGAGTAGGTTCCATTTACATGTTATCATCTGTCAATGATCCAATTTGTAATAAATTACACCACCATGGGACCATTCCCATGCTTCTCATTTTATTCCTAAGCACAGACATAGAAACATAGAAATGACAGCAGAAAAGAACCAAATGGTCCATCCAGTCTGCCTAGCAAGCTTATGGTAGTATCTGCCGTGCTGTGCAGGTTACCCCCATTCTTATCAGTTTTCCAAACTGTAAAGTTCAGGGCTCTTGTTGGTTACAATCTGAATCCAATTCCCTGTTACCCCTTGCTGTTGAAGCAGGGAGCACTGATGGAGTTGCATCAACAGTGTGTAGGCTTATTGGTTAAGGGTAGAAACCGCCGCAACCGCAGGTTACCCCCATACGCTCTTTTCTTCATTTCCATCCTCTAGTTTTTAGGGATCCACAGTGATATTCCCATGCCCCTTTGAAATCGTTCACTGTATTCATCTTCATCACTTCCTCTGGAATGGCATTCCAGGCATCAACCACCCTCTCTGTGAAGAAATATTTCCTGACATTCGTTCTGAGTCATCCTCCCTGAAATTTCATTTTGTGACCCCTAGTTCTACTGATTTCTTTCCAACAGAAAAGGTTTGATGATTGTGCATCATTAAAACCTTTCAGGTATCTGAAGGTCTGTAGCATATCTCTTCTGCATCTCCTCTCTTCCAGGGTATACATATTCAGATCCTTCAACCTCTCCTCATAGGTCTTCTGATACAGACCCCACACCATTTTGGTTGCTCATCCCTGGACTGCCTCCATCCTGTCTTTATCCCCCTTCAGGTACGGATTCCAGACTGTACACAGTATGCCAAATGAGGCCTCACCAAGGACCTGTACAAGGGCATTATCACCTCCTTTTTCTTACTGGTTATTCCTCTCTCTATGCAGCCCTGCATTCATTTGGGTTTAACTATCGCCTTGTCACATTGTTTCACAATCTTCAGATCTCCAGACACTATTACCCCAAGATCTCTCTCCTGGTCCGTGCACATCAGTCTTACATCCCCCATCACATACAGCTCTTTTGGATTGTTGCACCCCAGATGCATGACTTTGCACTTCTTGGCATTGAATCCCAACTGTCAAATCCCAGCATTCTTAAATCCTTATCATTCTCTCTACTCTTTCAGGTGTGTCCATTCTAATGCAGATCCTAGTATCATCTGCAAATAGGCAAATTTTACCTTCTATCTATTCCGCAATGTCACTCACAAAGATATTGAACAGAACCGGTCCCAACACCAATCCCTGTAGCACTCAAAACTGTTCTCTCTTCAGAGTAGGTTTAATTTAACCCTTATACTCTGTCTCCTATCAGTCAACCAGTATATAATCCATGCCACGACCTTGGCACTCATTCCCAAACTTCTTGTTTTATTCACAAGCCTCCTATGTGGGATCATATCAAAAGCTTTGCTGAAATCCAAGTAGATCACATCTAGTGCTCTTCCTTGATTAATTCTCTAGTCATCCAATCAAAATGATCATTCAGATTTGTATGACAGAACCCTCCCCTGGTGAATCCATGCTGCCTAGGGTCCAGTAATCCACCAGATTGTAAGTAGTTCACTATTCTTTCCATCATCAGAATCTCCATTAATTTTCCTATCACCGAGATGAGACTAACCTGCCTATAGTTTCCGGCCTCCTCTCTGCTACCACTCTTGTGAAGCAGGACTACCACTGCTCTTTTCCAATCCTGCGGCACCATTCCGGTTTCCAGGGATCTATTGAACAGATCCTTCAGCGGACCCGCCAATCCATCTCTGAGCTCTCTCAGTATCCTGGGATGTATCTCATCTGGTTCCCATGGCCTTGTCCATTTTCAATTTGCCTAGCTCCTCCCATACATTCTCTTACGTAAACAAAGTTTCGTCTACTCCATCCCTATCTATGGTCTTGTTAATCAGCAATGGGCCTTCTCCAGGGTCTTCTTTAGTAAATACTTAACTGACGTATTTGTTTAATATTTCTGCCATTTCTGCATTACACTCCACACACCTTGTCACCTTGTCTCCTTGTCACCTTTCAATTTCACTATACCATTTCTGACCTCCCTTCTTGCACTGATATATCTGAAAAATGCTTTGTCTCCTTGTTTTACCTCTTTGGCCATCCTTTCTTCCACTTGAACTTTTGCTTTCCTTAATTCTTTCTTTGTCTCCCTCAGTTTTAACAGATATTCTTCTCTGTGTTCCTTTTTTGGGGATCCTTTATACTTCTTGAACTCTGTTCTTTTTGCCTTTATTTTTTCAGCCACTTCCTTAGAGAACCAGATCGGTTTCTTATTCCTCTTACTCTTGTTTACTTTTCTAACATATAGAGTTGTTGCTTTTGTAATAGCTCCTTTTAACTTGGCCCACTGTTGTTCAACCTCATCAATTTTTTCCTAGCTTTCCAGTTCTCTCTCGACATATGTCCCCATTTCAACAAAGTCTGTATTTTTTAAATTAAAACTAGGGTCTTCATGTGTCTTCTCTGTATCTTATTGGAAAAATCAAACCATTCTGTTTGATAATCACTGGTGCTTAGGTGAGCTCCTACCTGGACATTATAGATATTATCATCATTAATAAGCATTAGATTAAGTATCACACTCTCTCTCGTGGGTTCCATTACCATTTGTTTGAGCAGAGCCCTTTAAAGGGCATCCACTATCTTTCTACTTCTTGTAGATTTCGCAGAAGGGATACTTCAATCCACATCCAGCAGATTAAAATCTCCAGTGAGCAACACTTTACCCTTCTTTCCCACCTTTTGGATATCTTCTATGAGTTCTCTGTCCAGTTCTTCTCTTTGAGTTGGTGGCCTGTAGATCACACCAGTAAAAATGAAAGTACCGTCTTCTTTTTTTAGAACAGTCCACAAAGCTTCTTCACTACCCCACGTCCCTTGCAATTCAGTTGCTTGAATATTGTTTTTATATTCAAATAGAAAAATCCATTACACACACATTTTTGCGCCTTTAAAGGGATATCATATAAAATTTTAATTTTTTGGCGCAAAAATGTATGTGTAATGGATTTTTCTATTTGAGTATTTCTACACTTTACACATCCTGTTTGTGGTTGAAACAATTTGAATATTGTTTTTGACATAAAGAACTACTCCTCTTCCTTTTCTGTCCTCTTTGTCCTTTCATAGCAAATTATAGCTGGGGATGGCCGTATCCCAATCATGAGAATCAGTGATCCATGTCTCCTTAACCGCAACAGTGCCCAAGCCTCCTATGCAGGACCCTATCAAAAGCTTTGCTGAAATCTAAGTAAATCACATTGAGTACTCTTCCTAATTCTCTAGTAACCCAATCAAAAAAAAAAATCAATCAAGTTTATTTGCCACAACCATCCTCTGGTAAAATCATGTTTCAGATCTTGCAACCCACTGGGTGAAATGAACACTTGAGAGTGCTATCTTTCAGAACAGTTTAGAATACTAACTGTAGGATTTTTCAGGGGTGAGAGCTGCTACTTCTGCTGTTTCTGTTGCGCTGGCTGTGGACTCTTGGTCTGGTGCAGGATTGGTACGACCCTCCGGTCGGACCCGGAGAGCACCTGCCACCAGGAGGAGGAGCACAGGAGGAGACAGAGGCCAGCTGAAGCTTCGCCAATAGCAACCCGGGGTTCCCTCAGGTTGAGCCCTTGGTTACCTGGGCTGCTTGATCTTAGGTGGGCCTCGCAGGGTCTCCTTGAAAGGAAGCGCAGGCAATGCCCACCACGAACAAAGGTGCACGGCCGATGTCAAAGTAGGAATGTCCAGAGATCGCAGGAGGCCAGAAGAGAGTGCCCGAGTGGATAGCAAGGATCAAGGCCAGAGTATCAGTCCAAAATGGTCAGCCGAAGCAGGGGTCAGTACCTGTAGTCAATCCGGGAGTAATCAGATCAGGCAGATGTCAAGTTCCAGGCAGCAATCAGGAGTAGTCAGGAGCAAGCAAAGGTCAGTACCGTGAGATCAGTCCGAAAGGTATTACCAGGGATGGAGAGATGAAGGAACAGAAGATACTGGAACAGGAGACACAGGAGATGCTGGAACAGGAGACGTTGGAACAGGAGACACAGAAGACGCTGGAACAGGAGAGGCTGGAATAGGAGATGCTGGAACAGGAGACACTGGAACAAGAGACACTGGAACAGGCAAACTAGAGACACTGGAGTGTACGACCCGATGTGGGGCTCAGTGGTGATGAGCAGGCCGGGACGCGGAGCAGATGCGGCCGGGAAGCGCAACAGTTTCTTATATGGAGACCAGGAACTAATATTAGAAAAAAAATCTATATTTTGTAATTATTTTATTTTTACTTCAGTTTTAAAATTTACAATAATGCAGGTACATTCATCACACCAGTTTGACAGGCTTAAATATATACACTCTGAAAGAGTAAACAAGATCAATCTATAATTCAGATATCATCTGTCAGGATAAGTCCATAAATTTAAAAAAAGGCAGAACAAAGATACACAAATGCTTTAAATAAAGAATAAAAAAAAATCTTAACAAAATATCTGTTGCTGCTACATACACACACATATAAAATAAAAAATCAAAATAATCCAGTCATTGTAATGTAATCCTGGGTGGGACGGATCCTCAGGGTCACATAGAAAGAATTAGAGACAGAGCCTTTCCGCTTAAAACACCTTCACAGTCTCTATTTACCTCTCCCCTGCTCCACAGATAGCTTTAGACTGCCAGTTCTGGGGACGAACAATTGCTCTTATACCCTGCTTTTTTGCAATCAAGCCCTGTCTCTGTCCTTAGTTCACAGCATTTCCAATTCATACTGGGGTAGATTTTCAAACAAGGCGCGTTGGCGTACTTTTGTTGGCGCTCCAGGCGCAAAGAAAAGTACGCGGGATTTTAGTAGATACGCGCGGAGCCGCGCGTATCTGCTAAAAACCTGGATCGGCGTGCGCAAGGCTATTGATTTTGTATAGCCGGCGCGCGCCGAGCCGCGCAGCCTACCCCCATTCCCTCCAAGGCCACTCCGAAATCGGAGCGGCCTTGGAGGGAATCCTCTAACGCCCTCCCCTCACCTTCCCCTCCCTTCCTCTACCTAACCCACCCGCCCGGCCCTGTCTACACCCCCCCTTTACCTTTCTCCGGGGATTTACGCCTCCCGGAGGGAGAAGTAAATCCCCGCGCGCCAGCGGGCCTGTTGCGCGCCGGGATGCGACCTGGGGGCGGGTACGGAGGACACGGCCACGCCCCCGGACCGCCCCGGGCCGTAGCCACGCCCCTGTACCCGCCCCCAAAACGCTGCCAACACGCCCCCTAAATGCCGCGATGACCGGGCCCGCCCCCCGACACGCCCCCGACACGCCCCCCTCGGAGAACCCCGGGACTTACGCGAGTCCCGGGGCTCTGCGCGTGCCGGTAGGCCTATGTAAAATAGGCTCACCGGCGCGCAGGGCCCTGCTCGCCTAAATCCGCCCGGTTTTGGGCGGATTTAGGCGAGCAGGGCTCTGAAAATCCGCCCCACTGTTTTTACATTTAATAAACACTCAGGTGAAAAATGGTGGTTTCCAACTTATTTACTGCTAGTTTGATCAGCTGATTGAATAATATTTACATTCTCATTATCGATTGATTAGCAGCAATAAATAAGACATCAGATAGATATAATAATTTGAATTTCATGACTTCTAACAAAGTCTCTTAACCACTTTGGGGGTCATTTATCAAAGGCTTATCGCACGCGATCTTGCCGTATCGCATGCAATAAGCCTTTATCTCATGCAAAAAGGGCATTTTCGCATGTGATAGAATGCAAATTAGGGGGAGGGGAGGAGTCGTGGCAGGGAGGGGCAGAGTCGGTGGTGTCTTCGCTGCCGGCAATAATGTTACTAACATTATCGTCGGCAGTAGCACTCCGAATAGCACCACCTTTCACAGTGGCGCTATTCGGTGCGAAAGCTGGCAGCTGGCACACCACCATGATGTGAAGGCTGCAGGTTTTCACAGGCCTGCCCCCCTTCTGTGAGGAATGATGAAGCCAGGCCATTGGAAGCACTCCTTATTTACACTGAAATTTCTTCTTCCATTTACTCAGGGGCTGATGCAATACAGTGCGCTCAGCCAAGTGCACTGTTTAAACCGCTGTCGGAAGCGGGTTAAAGAGGCACTAATACACCCCCTAATGCAATAGATTGATTAGCGCCTATTTAACGCCCGTCTGACGCGAAGTGAATGAGATAGCGCTCATCACATGCAAATGCATGTGAATGAGCCTATTACTCATTCACTCCGAATGCAAAAAGATAAATGCTCTTCTCAGATGCACATTTATTTATCGCTCAGATATTAACGCCTGCCTGGAGCAGGCGTTAATAGCTGAGCGCATTGAAAAGAAGTACAGAAAAGCAGAAAAAACTGCTTTTCTGTACTTCTTTTTTTAAAGTAAAAAAATAAAATAAAATAACTCGGCAGACCGCCGAGTTATGAAGACCGACGCCAGTAAACTCGGCGTCGGTTTTCATAACCGGCCGTCTGACAGTAATGATAATGGCCGCCGATAAACTAGGCAAGCGACCCTAGCGCCTCCTTCCTAGCGCGACCCCCTAATTTCCATATCGCATGGCGCCCCCCTTGCGGGCGCCATGCATGCATTAAAAAAGTGAGCGCTGAAAGGTCAGCGCCCTCTTTCAGCGCACATAATTGCATTGACCCCTCAGTTTCTTCCCAAAATGTAAATTGAAGTTAGTTCAATTCTCCTTTTTCTCTTAATTTAATTCTTAAATCTTCCCACTCAAAGTGGTTAGAATGTATACAATATAACCTTCTGTATATTTCTGGATGAAAGACTTCCCTTATTCAAAGGTTTGTTATGCTGACTCCCAGGTACCATGGGTTATCAACGCAAGAGGACAAAAATTAGTTGAACCAAAAAAAAGGGAAAAAATCAAGCAAGAAGCAGGAAGGATGGAATAAAATGTCCGTACCTCCAAACAGAGAAGATAGTTTAAAAAAAGACAGTTAATTCAAAAATATACTTCCTCTGCATCAGGTCACCAGAGATCTTTATCCTCTGGATGAGAAACAAAAGACTGCCAAAATCTTCCCTTACACATGATCTAACCTTACACAGCAGATGCCCCAATCCACTGTGAAGGGATACCAAGGCTGTCACAGAGAATGCTCAAAAAACTGGCTTAAAAGCGTCCAAAACAATCTTAAAGTTTGGAAACATGAGTCACTGGAGGCTGGCTCCTAAATGGGAAAACTTCCTTACTCCAAATCCCTTTCCCAAATGAGGAAAAATTACACAGCATCTTGAAAGTCTAAATAAATATCCACAAGGATAGCAGGTGCATTGGGATGATAAACAGCTAGGACACACCATCTGCATGTTCCCACATGGGGGAGCAAAACTCAAACCTCCCTCACTTATTTCCTTAGTGAATCTCCCCAGCTTAATGGTACACTCCTTTAATAAGCGGAAACCAAGGTCCCTTACAGTAAGAAAAAAAATCTCCCAAAGTTATACAGAACCCCCCCCCCCCCCAAGAAATTAGAAAATAAGTAGAGAAAGCAACAGCATGCTGAGGAACTGCTTCAGAAATGCTTTTAATGTAGATATGTATAGCTACATGCTGGCAGTTATCTTGAAATGTTAGTGATTTTATTTTGATTTGAAACAATGTAATATGTCATGCAATATATGATTACTAGAAGGCATTTTACTTTAAAAAGGGAGATTAAGATAAAATGAGAAAAATGGTTAGGAAAAAAATGAAACGAGCAGCTGGAAAAGTCAAGAGTTTACATCAGGGATGGATGTTATTTAAAACTACCATCTTGGAAGCCCAGACCAGATGTATTCCATGCACTCAAAAAGGTGGAAGGAAGACCAAACAACTGCTGGCATGATTAAAACGTGAGGTGTGGGAGATGATTCTAGCCAAAAAAGCACATACTTCAAAAAGTGGAAAAGGGATCTGAAAAAGAAAACAATAAGTCAGATTGCTACAGATCTGAAAACAGAAAATAAACAATAGTAAAATACCTGACCTGCCCTCTGTCATGCATGCAGAGCACAGGCAGCCCTCACCTAATAGAGAATAAGAGATAAATTAAAAATAAATATATGTTCACAAAACTTGAACTGGAATTCCCAAGACAGACTCTGTATACAGTGCAACACTGAAAAAAGAGAAATAGAAATGCTCTTCCTCCTGTACTGTGAAAAAATATAAAGACAACAGAAATGCACATTTCCTAAAGCTTATATATTCCAATCACTAAACTTAAAACAAATGTTTTCTACGTTTGTTGTTTGGGCATTTTATTATTTGTAAACAGGTTAATTTTGGTCTTTTTCTTCTTTCAGTGCCTCACTCTTCTCTACTTTCATTTTCTAAGATCTCTTTTCCTTTTTTGTTTCTTCTCTCTCCTGTTTGCTTTTCTTCCTTCCCTACATCTGTCTCCAACATTGATCTTTTCTTTTCATCTCATTTCTCTGCCTATCAGTTCACTCACAGCTAGATTTCACACTTTCTTCTCCCCTTCCATGTCTTGCTGCCCAGGATTTCCCTTCCCTAACTCTCCCTTCCATTGCCCCATTCAGCTCTCCATCTTCCACTCACCTATCTTCAGATGTCTTGCCCCCTAACTGCTGCCTCCTTTCTAGCTCTCACCCTCTATCCCTAAGCTGACTCTCTCCAACCCTCTGCCTTCAAGCTATCCTATATCCATTATTTTACTTCTTTCTCCTTGCCATTTTTTCCATTTCTTGTATTGTTTTCTACCCTCCTTCACCCCTCTACTTCCCATCTCTCTCTTATTCTGATTCTTTCCCAGTTCTCACAAGCTTCCTTTTTCGATAAGGGCTCTGGGAAACTATAGACTGGTGAGCCTGACATCAATGCTGGGCAAAATAGTAGAAGCTATTCTTAAAATAAAATTACTGACCACATAGATAAACAATGTTTAAAGGGGGAGAATCAAAATGTTTTTGCAGAGGGCAGTCTTGCCTTACCAATTTATTAGATTTTTTGGAAAGTGTAAATAAACATTTGAATAAATATGAACCAGTTGATATAGTACTTCTGCTTCTTATCAATTTTACTACCTCTAATTCCTTCCACTCGCCCTCTCCCTTGGCCCCAGTCCCTTTCTTCTGCCATCTTGGGTCCTCTCCTCCTTTTCATCCTCTCATCCCTAATCCTCTCCCCAGCTCCATTCACTCCCATGTCCTCTCTCTCTCTCTGCCCCCTTCCTCTCCAGATCTGGTCTGTTTCACCTCTGATCCCCTGTACACTCTCGATCTTCCCTGCACCTAAATGCGACCCTCTCTTTCTCTCTGTACCACCAGTCCCAGTCCTCTATCCCCCTGTTTCTCCATCCCTGTACTTGTTCCTTTCCCTCTAATTCTGGATTCTTTCTCCCACTTCATGCCTCTATCCTGATTCCTATCTCACTCTCTCTCTCATTCTCCTACTCCAACCTATGTACAGTCTCCCACTTTATGTCCCACCACCACAAGGACAGTTCACCTTACCGAAAGATTGGCCCTGATGTTGGGGTCAATACCATTCAGAACTTTAAAGGCTGAATATAATACCCTAAATTGTGTGTGAAAGCACCCAGGTAGTCAATGTAACTCTTTCAGTATTCGTGTGATACTTGCACAATAAGATGTGCCCAACAAAGAAAGGTCAGCAGCATTATGGACTATCTGGAACTTTTCTGCCCTTTTCAATGACAATCCATTCTAAAGAGAGTCGCAGTAGTCCATGCAAGATGTAATCAGCGCATGTATGACAGCTGCATCAGTCAGGCTATCCAAAAATGGGTTTGTTCGCTTCAGAAGGACCATCAAAGAGCTTTCATTCTGAACTGGATTTGAAATGGTGAACTATAGGCGAAAGGTTCTATACATTTTTGCCACTTCTCTTGAATCATCAAGTCCCTTCATCATGTCAACTTTAAACAATTAAAAAATCTTTTTAGTGTACCTGACTGATAAAAATTTTTTTTTTGAAACTTATCATTTTAATTTAAAAAAACCATGAGAATAATTTTGAAGAGTACACTCATCAATATTTGCAGCTTAGCTGCAGCTTGCAACATAATTTAAGGGCTAAGGTCTTTAAACGCTCCCTAAGTATGCAGGTCAGCAGAAGAAAATTAGGATATGATGGATTAATACCAGATTCTGACTTTCTTTTGCACTGGACCCTACAGTTTAGTTTACAGGTGTACAGTACTGTCCTGGCTTTGCAGGCTACGATACCTTTGTTTGGACCCACCTAAGAGTAACCAAATGAAATCACGCAGCATAACATCTTTGGGTTATTCACATGCTGGGCTCAAGCAAAGGCATTGTGTGATCTACAAAAACAAAACCTAACAGATTTTAAAAGCCGAACGCGCGCCAAAGCCGGGAGATACACGCGTGGCTCAAATCAAAAAGTTTAAAAAAAAGCGGCAGGGTCTGGACGGAGTATGGGCAGGTGGACGGGCGGGCAGAGTCTGTAACATGAAGTCTGTGCGCAAGTATTTTACGTGCACAAGCGCACGCCGGGCTCCTCTACCACACAGCTTTACTTCTGCTATGGACGGCGTGTACGTAATAAAATAACAAAAACTAGGCAAGTCAGTGGGGTTTTAAGGGTCGGGGTTAATGGGGTAAAAGGGAGGCAAGTTAGCCAGGGGGGGGGGGTAGGAATTCCTTTTCGTTACTGGGGTGAACTGGGAATGAACCGGGGAAACAGGTAAGAGCGTCGGCGCGCGTATCTACTAAAATCCCTCCCACTTATGCGACTGGGGTGGCATTTGCGCGCACTTGAGCGCATCCATATAAAGTCATGCTCACATGTTCGCGTGTATAACTCATTTTATGACAGCCGCACGGGTACGCGCGCGTGTTATAAAATTGCCGAGTCCATGCGCATGAGCCGGCAAATGCGTGCACATGGGCGTGAATTGGCAAACGCGCACAGGTCTTAAAACTCACCTGTATGGGAGCACTACAAAGGCTCATTTGACAACCCTGGTCAAAGTGAAGCCGGTCTTAAACTGACGGTTATGCACGTAGGCTTATATTTTTCTGGGTGGAGCGGGGGGCTGGAGAGGACGCAGAATGTGCCTTGCTAAAAGCTCTGGGTGCTGGGGCTTAATTGTCTCTCACCCAGTGCTAAGATGACCTCCTTACCCCTTGCCCCTCCCCCCACTCCTCTCCCAAATAAGCAGTAAAATATGCCTATGGTTTAGTCCTGAAAGAGACACATCGGGCTGTTCTGTGCCAGTGGGAAAAATAAGCTTAGTAAGTCAGACCCACTGGGACTGCATCTGCTCATGTTGCTGCAGATCCATGTACACAGCATGACCGCTCTCTGTGCCTGTGCTCAAGCAGTTACGATTTCAATTGTTTGTATCCTTGCAGTATTGCCTTTGGCATTCTGACCTGTTGCTGCTCTAATTGTTTATGCTGTGCTCGGAGCAAAAAAATAAGAAGGTATTATTATTTTAATGCCCTAGCAGACATGAGTCTGACGAATGGGAGCCTTTTGGGAAAATAATAACTTATCAATTTCTTTGGATGCTTCCTGTTCCACCAGCTGTGATGATGCCACTTAACCATTAATCAGCAATGCCTGTGGCTCCTGTGAGCCTCCTGCTTTCCCTGCCACTCAGAGAGCTGCCTTTCCATTTTGGTTTTAGCCTTTGTCTATTCAATAGAAATTATGATAATTTCTGCAATAGGTTGTAATCTATATATAAACCATTTCACTTGAAACCCACGTACAATTACAGTAGATTACATATTTAGAAGAGTACGGATTTGGATGAGATGTGAGAGCTGAACTGATAATAATCCTGGTGCTGTGGGTCTGTAGGTCCCAGCAGAAGTGCAGATGGGAAAGTCTTAAGAGACGCACAAACTTGGCTATCAAGCTGTACACTTCAGAAGCTTAAACACATTTGGGCTTGTCTACTGTCTAGAGAGCAGACCGGCAAGGAGCACTGGGCGATGCTGTCAGTGATGCTGGTGGTTTAGTAGGGGGTTACCCTTCACTCT
Organism: Rhinatrema bivittatum; assembly: GCF_901001135.1. Classification (NCBI taxonomy): domain Eukaryota; kingdom Metazoa; phylum Chordata; class Amphibia; order Gymnophiona; family Rhinatrematidae; genus Rhinatrema; species Rhinatrema bivittatum. Next base: position 61,660,715 of record NC_042616.1, read on the forward strand.
GGACGACTGCCAGTTTAAAGGCCTCAGCATGGTACAAGGCAGGAGTCCCCAAACCTCAAGGGAAAGGCCTCACAGGACATTTCAAATCACCAAGAGGAATGGGCAGAGGGGGGAGGGAATGTCTGGGGAAGGGGGAGAGGGGCTGCCTAGCCATTTGGATGGTTTCAAATGCTGGGAAAGGGATGGAATAGGGCTCCTGGGGTGTGGCAGAGTGCCAGAAATATATCCAGATTTCTCAGAAGCTGGCAACCCTGCCACATCCCCAGGAACCCCTCCTCTGCCTTCTCCTTCATCTGCTTCTGGGGTAGATAGAGGTGTGTATAGAGGTGTGTGTGGTGCACCTCCCCTCTCTCACCATTCCTCTCCCTTCATTTTACTCACCCCTCTTATCCTCTCCCTTCCCTTTCACTCATTCACCCTTTTCTCTCCCCCCTCCATTCCCTTCCCTCTCATTCTCTCTCACTCACCCTTCTTCCCTGAGTTCCTCCCACTCCCTCTTCTTCCCTTCCACTTTTACTTTCCCTGCCAGCCTCTCCCCTCCCTTCACTCACCCCTTTCATTTACGCCCTTCTCCTTTCCTTCCTTCTCTCTCGTATCAATTTCTATCCCCTCCCTTCATTCACCCCTTTCGTTCACTTCCTTTCCTTTTCTTCCTTCTCACTCACACCCACTCTCTTCCCCTCCTTTCGCGCACCCCTTTCACTCCCTTCCATCTCACTGATCTTTTTCTTCCTTCCTTCCTTTCCCTCTCATTCCCTCCTTCCATTTTTCTCATTCCCCCCCCCCCCTCTTTTCACATTACTCTCACCCCTCCCCTCCCTTCCCTTCATTCATTCACCCCCCGGCTTCTCCCCTCCCTCTCTACCTTACCTGGTAGTCTGGCCTACTCTTTTCCCTTCGGGTGGGCCTGGCCTCCCCACCAGTAGCAATCATTTTCGGTGGGTCTGGCCAGCTGCTTTCCCATTGCTGGGTTCTGGCCTCCCTGTCGGTGGCAATTTTCATGGGCGAGTCTGGGATGCTTTTTCCATGCTGGCCAGTCCTTGGAAACCCTGCCAGCCTTTCTGACACCACCACAGATAAAAGAAACTAAAACTTTCTCTGCGGGCCAGATCCGGCCACGCGAAGGAAACCCATGGTGGGCCTCTAAAATGAGCTTGGTTGCCTGGGTCCTGCCCATGGGCCACAGTTTGGGGACTCCTAGTGTAAGGGATTAACGTGCTGTTAGGAGTGCCATGTATTGGATGACACCTAAAACAAAAGCCTTGTCTACTGTATTGACATTAAAGATCCTGTGACCCTTTAAGCAATGATAGGGAAGCTAATTGCAGTATCATGACTACATCTGAACACAAATTATTCAACTCCTTCTTTCTAAACTCTCTCTTTAGAAAAAAATAAAACTCTGAAAAGTCTTTCCATTTTCTTTCCATAGTTATCTTTAGTTAAAAGCTGCACATTGCAGTACAATATGAGGGCAATTTTCAAAAACTTGCACAGGGCTTGCATGTGGAAAAATTGGCAAATAAATGCATAAATAACCTCTGTCCACGGTAAGCAAATTTTCGGAATGGCGGGAGGATGCAGGTACTGTCACTGCCATGCAGAGAAATATGTCATGTTATGATTTCAGCTGCTATGCAGCCTCACCATAGCCTGACTATGATACCTCCCTATCAGCAGAGGCCTCTGGTGAGCCCCATTCAGAAATGTTCTCAACATCTTATCCCTGGTCTTATGACTCAACCTGTCTTGCAGCTTCCCTTCCACCAGGGATCCTAAATGAGCATAATTTCCAGGCTAGCCATGCTTCTACTCTTATGTTTTCACCATGCACTGGTCTCTGCCCTATGTAATCCAGCCCTGCTATTGCCACCTTGTCGGTTCATGGAGATACCTTTGGCTCCTTGTTCTGGCCTGTCTTTCTTGCTACTTTTCCTCTAGCCTTATCTATTTATTAATTTATTATTATTATTATTTATTTATTATTTTTGATATACCGAGTTTCATGATAGGAATCACATCAACCCGGTTTACAATTAACAATGTGGGTAAAGGCAGAGAGTAACAAAGTAGAGAACATTTCCCAATACAACAACAAATATAGTATGAAACTTAACAAAAATTAAAACAATATTTTGGATGTGAGAAAGTTACAAAAAACATGGACGAATAACTTGGAAATGAAAGGGGAGGAATTGTAGAACGACTATTAGCATTTTAACCAGCTGTATCAATTAATAAATAAGTATAATATTATAAAATATAAAATATAGATGTGTAGCAAAATGATCAGATATGATATTGTTGTGAAGTATAATAAAATGTTGCTGTGACTGCGTGTGAAGTTAGTGGGTTTTTTTTTTTTTTTACAGTTCCTAACTTTTGTGTTTATGCTGATGATGAGTGGGGAATTTAATCCAGATCTGGGAAAGCTTTTTTAAAAAGCCAAGTTTTTAGTCTTTTCCTAAAAGTTGGAGCGCATGGTTCTTGTCTTAATTTATTTTATTTATTTATTTGAATGGTTCTTGTCTTAATTTATTTTATTTATTTATTTGAATTTCTATACCAATATTAGTGGGGACATCATATCGGTTTACATCAACAAAACAAAAGCTTGGAAATTACATAAAACAGGGTGGTGGGGATGGAGAAATAGGAACTGTGAGAACGCAGATTAGGAAGTACATAGGAAACAGGCTACTCAGAAAGTGAGTGCCACAACAGTTCAAATTAAGCATAATATTTGTGAAACAAAGAGAACTTTGTACAAAGGTTCATGGTGAGATTGCGAGGGGGGATAAGTTGATTTCAAGGGGGAGAATGGGGGATGTTATTCTTGGTAGGCATATTTGAATAGCCAGGTGGGGAGAAGTTAATCTTGGTAGGCATGTTTGAATAGCCAGGTTTTTAGATTGGCTCTGAATTTGGAGCAATCTGCAATCTGGCCTTCTTTTCCTAGTCCTGCCTTGTGGCCTTCGGGTCTTCTACTCCTAGCCTTGCCTTGCCTTGTGGCCTTTTGCTCCTATCATTGCCTTTCCTTATGGCCTTCTGCTTCTAGCCTTGTCTTCACTTGTGTCCATCCGGCCTTCTTCTCCTTGCCTTGCCTTGTGGCCATCTAGCCTTCTGCTTCTAGCCTTGCCTTGCCTTGTGGTCATCCGGCCTTTTCACTCCTTGTCTTGACTGGCCTTATTCTGTTGCCCAGTGGCCTATGGGCCTTCTGTGAGGATAACTTCAGTTGTATTTGTTCTGTGTTGCTTTGCTACTTCTGTTCTGTCTTGTTCCATTCCTACCCTGTCTCGGAACTACCCTGTCCAAGTCTGGTGTCATTGTGTCCTGTCTCTGTTCTTGTCCTGTTTGCTCTTAGACCCATCCTTGGTCCAGCCTGGTCCAGCCTGTCTACAGCTTTGCCACATCCATGCTGCCCACAGCCTTGCTTGGTCCAACCTGTCTATAGCTTCCCCACATCCATTCTGCCCACAGCCTTGCTTGGTCCAGCCTGTCTATAGCTTCACTGTGTTCAGCCTGTCCACAGCTTTGCCTGGTTCAGCCTGTCTGCAGCTTCACCATATCCATCCTGCCCATAGCCTTGCTTGGTCCAGCCTGTCTACAGCTTCGCCAGACCCAGCCTTTCCAAAGCCTTCCCTGGTCCAGCCTATCCACAGCTTTGCCTAACCCAGACTGTTCATTGCCTTGCCCGATCCTGCCTGTTCTCAGACGTCCCATGTATTGCCGCCCACTTGACTCCTACTGATCCCTAGCACCCAAAGGTCCAACCTGTGGGGAAGGGGGCTAGCTAGGGAGAAGACCGTCCTATGTCCCATCCTGCCATCCTGCACTACCCCTTGAGCGATGTTCCCTGAAAAGGGAGTGCGTAACGTGTGTACAAATAGGGTATTTCTAGGTTGTTCTGGGACATGATTTGGAAGTAACACACATTTACATATTTTTAGGGATCTTTGTTTTCAGTTTATATTATATTTTTCCCTGGAATTTATAGTTTATAGTTTATTAATTTTTATCATTGTTTATTATAATGAACAAAAATGAGAGGCAATCAGTGGAAAAAAAAAAGTCATTTTTTATTCCACTGATTTATTACTATTTTTGTTTGTTAAAATAAGCACTGATAAATTCCCAGGGATAACAAAATAAAAACTGAAAATGAAGGTAGCTGCATAATTTATAAAGGGGGTATATTCATATATTATTAAACATGCATGTATGCTTTTTTTACTTGCTAAACAAGTTGCAGATATTAAATCTGACCTCTTTTGTCCAGAGTTTTTGAGGTGGGGGATCTGGAGCAAGCAGTGCAGGGTATGGGTGAACTGGTACTTGCAAATATGTATACAAGTAAATATATTCAAAAGCAAGATACGCGTATACATCAGCCAACTTTATAAAACAAAGACTCCATGCATAAACTTAGATTATTACGTGCACGTTACAATTATTTAACGCATATAATATATGTATGCATGTTTATAAAATAGATGTAGAAACTATGCAGATTGCTGCAATAAAAAAAAATCGTGCATGTACTGAAATATATTGATAGTTTTGGGGTGGAGACAGATGCGGGCCGATACAGTAAAAGTCGCGGGAGAGCCGGCGAGCGCCCGCTCTCCCGACGCACGCACAGGCAAGTGTCCTAGACGTGCGATTCAGTATCGGCCCATATGCAAACGAGGGCCAGTGATAAAAGGAGGCGCTAGGGACACTAGCGCATCCCTAACGCCTCCTTTTTGACAGAAGCAGCGGCTGTCAGCAGGTTTGACAGCCGACGCTCAATTTTATCGGTGTCTGTTCTCGAACCCGCTGGCAGCCACGGGTTCAGAAAATGGACACCGGCAAAATTAAGCATCCGTCTTCCAGCCCGTGGGCCGCGGGCAGATTTTTAATTTTTTTTTATTTTTGGGGCCTCCGACTTAATATTGCAGTTTTTTCTGCTTCGCTGCACATTTTACTTTCTGTATCACGCGGGAATGACTATAGGCCCATTTCCATGTTGCAGGCGCTATTAGTTTCGGAGGGTGTGGCAGCGCGTTTTCCACGCGCTATTACCCCATTACTGTATAAGGGGTAAAAATAGCGCGTCGAAAACGCGTGGCCAAATGGGGGCTGAGCGCAATTTACTGCATCGGCCTAATGGTATTTTAAAAACTGTGCTGAGCTTTGTACTCTATTGATAATTACCCTTTCTTAAGAACCCTAAAAATGCATTGCTGCTTCTCCCACTAATAATAATAGCAATAATAATAAGCAAGCCCTACTGTGGTCTCTCGAATCTAAAGTAGAAGGTACAGCAGCAAGGAAGCAATTTTAAAATTATTTGGAATCCCCTTTACATTTTCACCACTGAAGGAATGAAAAACGCCGCATTCTTTCTTCAGCTTTCTGCTCTGTGCCTTATTATTTCGCAGCAGCCTGAATGTGGGTTACTATTATGGAAACATCTGATAATCACCGCACCACATTTTTGGAAGGCTGGTGAAAATACCGTCCCTGGTTCTGCTGCACCATTAGTTGTGGGGACACAATGTATAATCTAGAGATTTATACAACACATGGTCCTCAGATCCAGTCTCAAAGAGTGAAGAGTTCATCCTTGATCAAATGTCCTCCCCACCCCCTTTAATAATACAGTGCTATCTGCTGAAACGTGGCAAATAAGTGGAGCTGGCTGCTAAATTCCAGAAGATGGCATTGATTCCCTTTGTTCCTTGGGCTACAGCACATTCTCATGCTCTTGTCTTGGTCAGAATATAGAGACGGCACCGCAGCCTTTTCTAATTCTGCGTTCAGACACTGGTCCCCTTTTGCCTCCCTTGAACTCTTCAGCCTAATCTTAAATGTTTCAAATTTTAAGTGCCAGATTTCTCCTGTGGTCTGTGGTTTTTTTTTTTTTTCTTTTTTTTTTGGTGTTATAAAGCATTTCTTCTGTCCTCTCAGTGTAGGGAGATGAATTGTGTGTCCTTTTTTTTTTATTTTTTGTTATCAAAGCAGTCAAGCAGATGGCACATTTTACTTGACGTTAGGAGTTTACGATAATCACAGACGAAGGCCTCAAACTGATTTCATGGTCCAACCATAAACATTATATTACATGAAAAAATAATCAGCAGCCATATAATCAGATTAATAAAAGTTAAGTAGCCCACGCTTCTAAGATAAAGGTCACATAGGAAGATAACGTGGGGTAAACATATTGGTCCTTAAGTAAATCCCAAGCAAGTTTATAACTAGGGATTTTAACCTTTTTTTTATTGCAAGAAGCTCCTAGATTTCAAAGTCACACGATTTAGGTAGCATTCAAGCCCCCCGACATGGTCCCGTGTTTCTGTTTCGCCCGAAGGCTGCATTGGGAGGGACGGAACATGTAAGCATTCAAAAACTATAACAAAACAGAGTAAGACAAAATCAGAGAAAGACACATATAAACGGTGCAGCAAAGTAAGGAGAAAATTAGCATGCTATAAAGACAGCTTGAGGGGCATCAATGCATACCGTAGAGCTGGAAACAACAGATGTAGGAGCTCTTACAGAAACCTTCTAAATAAAGACATTTCAAGAGATTTTCCTGCCAAACAAACAAAGGGAACCAATGAAAGGTAGGATCACATGAGCTCAAACAACCAACCCACGGATGGGTATAACAAAAGCTGTCAAATGTCAGCGGAAAACTGTCAGCAGAATCAAGTCAGAAAAAAAAAATGAAGAGAAAAGGAAACCATCCGATTTCTTTATTGAGCCCGGAGAGAGCTGGAAAGCTATCAGCAAAATCAAGTCAGAGGAAATGACCGGTGGGAGCAGAAAGCAAATTCACGTCAAAGAAAATGATCGGTGGGAGTAGAAAGCTGTCAGCAAAATCGAGTCAGAGAAAATGAAAGCTTTCGATTTCTTTATTGAGACCAGTGGGAGCCAAAGAATGTAATTTAAAAATCCACTTCTGTTCCCAGCGTAGTAGTATGTGTCAAAATCTCCTCTCAGTGGAGAAGTCAAAAGATCAATAGCAAAAAACTTTAAATGTGATGCAGACTTGCAGAGTCATCGACATCAAACCAACAGGGTCATTTAACAAATTGCGTTATGGCATCTTTGCATGCGTTAAGAGCATGCCATACTGGGTCAGACCAAGGGTCCATCAAGCCCAACATCCTGTTTCCAACAGTGGCCAATCCAGGTCATAGGAACCTGGCAAGTACCCAAAAACTAAGTATATCCCATGCTACTGTTGCCAGTAATAGCAGTGGCTGTTCTCTAAGACAACTTGATTAATAGCAGGTAATGGACTTCTCCTCCAAGAACTTATCCAAACCTTTTTTGAACCCAGCTACACTAACTGCACTAACCACATCCCCTGGCAACAAATTCCAGAGCTTAATTGTGTGTTGAGTGAAAAAGAATTTTCTCCAATTGTTTTAAATGTGCTATATGTTACGGTCCTGGTATTGAGTGTCGCGACCCGGCCCTTACCTCCATGGTCCTGTTCCGCCTTGGGGAGTCAATGGCCTGTTCCACGGTGTTCCGCAGGAGGGACGCCGCCGAGAAGCCCCTCCGGGACGCCTCCTTCCTAGGCGCGCGCGCAAGAGTCACGCTTATGAAGGCCTTTTCCTGCCACAGAAGACTCCACCTCATGCCTGACGTCAGACGCCGCGGCCTATGTAAGGCCGCCGCGGATCCCAGAACTTTGCCTTGAAACAGGGTTCCTTGCGGTTCTCAGTTGCTCCGAGCCCCAGAGTGTGCTTGCCCAAGCAACTCCGTTCCTGCCTGAGACTCGCTGCGCTCTGGCTCTCAAGTCTTGCCTCTGTTCCTGCTTGCTTCCAGTAACCTGTCTTGCTTCTGTTCCAGTCCGGTTCCAGTAACCTGTCTTGCTTCAGTTCCAGTCCGGTTCCAGTACCTGTCTCGCTTCAGTTCCAGTCCAGTTCCAGTATCCGCCCTGCGTTGGATCCAGACTCTGATCGCCTAATTCCCAGTGGCTGGGCTCCTACAGGCTCCTCCCGGGGGAGTACTGGCTTCCAGGGTGAAGCTCGTTCGTCCACCTCCTGCCTGGTATCCGCCTCCCGGCCTGTCCCTAGAAGAGACTATAGTCCATCTTCCTCCAGTCTCCTGCAGGCCGGCCCAAGGGTCCACTAAAACCGTTTCTCATAACACTATATGCTAACTTCATGGAGTGCCTCCTAGTCCTTCTATTATCCGAAAGAGTAAATAACTAAATCACATTTACCCATTCTAGACCTCTCATGATTTTAAACATCTCTATCATATCCCCCCTCAGCTGTCTCTTCTCCAAGCTGAAAAGTCCTAACCTCTTTAGTCTTTCCTCATAGGGGAGTTGTTCCATTCCCCTTATCATTTTGGTCGCCCTTCTCTGTACCTTCTCCATCGCAATTATATCTTTTTTGAGATGCGGTGACCAGAATTGTACACAGTATTCAAGGTGCGGTCTCACCATGGAGCGATACAGAGGCATTATGACATTTTCTGTTTTATTCACCATTCCCTTCCTAATAATTCACAACATTCTGTTTGCTTTTTTGACTGCCGCAGCACACTGAACCAATGATTTCAATGTGTTATTCACTATGAAGCCTAGATCTCTTTATTGGGTGGTAGCTCCTAATATGGATAGGGGCCTAAATGCCACATCTCAAAACAGATTTTCACTGCTCAGTTCTCAAGAAGGTGTCAAAATTACTCTGAGTTTCCAGAATCCCTGAGGGTTTGGGGGTAGGGGGAGGGAATGAAGATTAACTCTTAGGCCCCCAAGCATTGCTTAGATCTTAGCCCCTTTTAGTGAATTGTAAACAACACTAATGATTATATTACAACATAAGAACATAAGAAAATGCCATACTGGGTCAGACCAAGGGTCCATCAAGCCCAGCATCCTGTTTCCAACAGTGGCCAATCCAGGCCATAAGAACCTGGCAAGTACCCAAAAACTAAGTCTATTCCATGTTACCATTGCTAATGGCAGTGGCTATTCTCTAAGTGAACTTAATAGCAGGTAATGGACTTCTCCTCCAAGAACTTATCCAATCCTTTTTTAAACACAGCTATACTAATTGCACTAACCACATCCTCTGGCAACAAATTCCAGAGTTTAATTGTGCGTTGAGTAAAAAAGAACTTTCTCCGATTAGTTTTAAATGTGCCCCATGCTAACTTCATGGAGTGCCCCCTAGTCTTTCTACTATCCGAAAGAGTAAATAACCTATTCATATCTACCCGATCTAGACCTCTCATGATTTTAAACATCTCTATCATATCCCCCCTCAGTCGTCTCTTCTCCAAGCTGAAAAGTCCTAACCTCTTTAGTCTTTCCTCATAGGGGAGTTGTTCCATTCCCCTTATCATTTTGGTAGCCCTTCTCTGTACCTTCTCCATCGCAATTATATCTTTTTTGAGATGCGGCGACCAGAATTGTACACAGTATTCAAGGTGCGGTCTCACCATGGAGCGATACAGAGGCATTATGACATTTTCCGTTTTATTCACCATTCCCTTTCTAACAATAACTATGTTAGAAGCTGATCTGGTTTCCAACTCAATTTTACTGGTAATTGATGGAAATGAATGAAAGAAATGTTCTCTAAAGCTTTTGATGTTACTGTCCAATTAATTCCTCAATATTCCTATGAGAAAAGGCTAAAGAAGTTAGGGCTGTTGAGCTTGGAGAAAAGGTGGCTGAGGAGGGATATGATAGAAATCTATAAATCATGAGTGGAATAGAATGGGTAAGTGTAAATTGGTTATTTACTCTTTCAAAAAATACAAAGATCCATATTCAGAGGTATATTCAATAGAATAGCCACACTATTGAATATAATTGGGTATGATTTTGATATTTAGAACACTTTCCACTATTTTTCCTGGCACTGAAGTCAGGCTAACCGGTCTGTAGTTTCCTGGATCGCCCCTGGAGCCCTTTTTAAATATTGGGGTTACATTTGCTATCCTCCAGTCTTCAGGTACAATGGATGATTTTAATGATAGGTTACAAATTTTTACTAATAGGTCTGAAATTTCATTTTTTAGTTCCTTCAGAACTCTGGGGTGTATACCATCCGGTCCAGGTGATTTACTACCCTTCAGTTTGTCAATCAGGCCTACCACATCTTCTAGATTCACCGTGATTTGATTCAGTCCATCTGAATCATTACCCATGAAAACCTTCTCCATTACGGGTACCTCCCCAACATCCTCTTCAGTAAACACCGAAGCAAAGAAATCATTTAATCTTTCCGCGATGGCCTTATCTTCTCTAAGTGCCCCTTTAACCCCTCGATCATCTAACGGTCCAACTGACTCCCTCACAGGCTTTCTGCTTCAGATATATTTAAAAAAGTTTTTACTGTGAGTTTTTGCCTCTATAGCCAACTTCTTTTCAAATTCTCTCTTAGCCTGTCTTATCAATGTCTTACATTTAACTTGCCAACGTTTATGTTTTATCCTATTTTCTTCTGTTGGATCCTTCTTCCAATTTTTGAATGAAGATCTTTTGGCTAAAATAGCTTCTTTCACCTCCCCTTTTAACCATGCCGGTAATCGTTTTGCCTTCTTTCCACCTTTCTTAATGTGTGGAATACATCTGGACTGTGCTTCTAGAATGGTATTTTTTAACAATGACCACGCCTCTTGGACATTTTTTACTTTTGTAGCTGCTCCTTTCAGTTTTTTTCATTTTGATTTATTTTCATTTTGATTTAATTATTTCGTATGACATTGCGTTGTAATTGAGCTGTGTCATTTACCATACCATTCATTTAGTGAGTATAGTTTATGTTTTTTCTTTTTTCATTCTTTTTCATTTCTAGAATTATGCGGTTTACATCTAAACACGGATTGCTTCTCACATGGACAATTATATGTTGCGTGTTCTAGAGTCGGCAAACCAGACAATCTCTATATCTGCACAGACAAAAAATATTGTATACCCACAAGCATTGTGAAATTAAACATATTAGAAACGTGCGCTTTCTCTTTTCTTTCTTTTCCATTTAACCAGACTGAGCCACAGCAATTCGTGGCCGGGTACAGTTAGTGTTCTAATAAATTTATGACCTCATGCTTGCAGCAAATGTCTTTATTTCTTTAATAATTTAGCTCCTTCTCTGTACCAAGCACTAGCATTTATGTCTAGTATTTCCCATTAAGAAATGGGTAGAAATTCAGTCTCTTTACTTAAATGAATATCCAATCCCTGTGGGAAATATGCGCTTGCCAGCAAGCCATTTCATCAGGGTTAAACACTAACTTCCCTTCTCCCTGACATTTGCCTGAATAAAAGCATCACTTGTGCTTAAGTCTCTGCCTGGGAAAGGATACCTGTTGGCCCTGAATTCCTGGGGGAGGGGCTGGGTGTTCCCTAGTCAGAGGCAGGACAAAGTCAGGAGGTATAGATTTCAGCAGCCAATGATATGATCCGTGCACACCCCCTGAGCCAAAGCCAATGGTGTAATGACTCTTCTGTTGCTATGGGAAAGTAGCCAATCATGTAATGACACATCATCTGCCTTTGTATGAATGTACAATAAAAGGAAGAGGCTCGGGAGGACAAACTCTCTTTGCCTTCTCCCTGCCTGCCATGAAAGCTGTCTGATGCCTCTTCATTACTCCTACATCTGGTGACCGTCGCGACGTGATGATAAACTCCATGCTTATTTCGGCTGGTCATAGCTTAAAGGTACGTACCATTCAACAGATTTGCAATCGTAATATTTTTTTAAAAAAGTACTTCTTAGTAATTTTTAAAAGTATTTCTCAGCAAGTTTGTTCCCCACACTCGTAAGCATGGGCAGTGATTTGACTGTACAGCAGCGGCTACATGCCAGGGAGCTGCAGCAAATCATCAATAATCATTATTTCATCACCAGAAGAAAACTAGCGCAAGTCAGCCTGGGGGACTTAGAAAAATTAATAAGTGAAATAGCTTGCCGTTGCCCTTGGTATTCAATGGAGACTAGAACTCTAAATACCCAGGACTGGGTCTTAATCGGCAATTGTCTTCATACGGCTCCCAGAGCTCCCATAAAGCTAAGATTAATCTGGCAAAAATGTACAGAGGCCATCGAACACATGGAAGAAAAAAAAAGTTCCAAGACAGCAGTTTCAAACCATGTGCTTTTAGAAGCAGGCAGACATACCCTTCCCCCATCTTCTCAGTCTTCCTCAGAGACGCAAATTCTTTGTATCCTCAGCTCCCCATACCTACACCCAAGGCACAAGCAATTCACACCTTCCCCATTTCTTTAGAAAAGCAACCCTTGAGAACAATAGAGCCACTACCTGGCCTGGGTGGGGCGATTAGCATTGAATTTCAGCAGAAACTGCAGAAAGAAAACCTTACAGAAACAGAATTATTAGAAGGACTTCAAGCCTTCCCCATCACAGAAAAGAACCATGAACAAAGGGGGACAGAAAATGAAATAGAACATCTGGGGACACACAATCACATGGCTCCTGAGGCTTCCTCTGCATCCACCTCAGAGAAAAGGCCCCAGGAAACTGAAAACACTGAGGTCAGAAAAACTAGCCTTCCTCAATCTTGCCTGCAACCCCTTTCCCCAACCACCAACTCCCTGCACACCCATTTGCCATTGCCTGAGACAGTCATTAATTCTGCATCACCAATTTGTGCAGGTAAATTACTATCTCAAACCACTGCTCCCGGTAACAATTTATGTGCCGCGGTCAGTATGGGATTTCACCTAGAACATGGAAATCTCACAAGAGAGGAATTATTGAAAGGGATTCAAGCCTCTCCTATTACAAAAGGGATTAAAGAGCTGGGTGTGGCAGCAATAGAGTTGAGTGCAGCCCGGAATGCCATGAGCAGTGGCTTTGCCCCCAGGTCTTCAAAGAAATCAGCGTATAAGACCTTGGGCCAAGCAGCTGCACTCCTGCGTTACAAGCAAAGAAAATATCAATATGAAAAAAAGGATTTAATTAGACTCCTGCGTTACAAGCAAAGAAAATATCACTATGAAAAAATTGATTTAATTATACACTTCAATGACCTCTTGCAGACCAGATTAGGCAAAGTAACTGTGCAGACAGTACAAATTTGGAAAAAATGGTTTCTCCTGGTCTTCGATGTTCAGTTGCAGAGGGACTGCATACTTAAGGAGTAGTTTCTATTTGAAATTCAGTTACAAAAAATCTGCATACTTTGAGAGTATTTTCCCCCACAAAGTGAATGCATAGCCTTATGTTAAAACTGTACTGAAATTTGAATAATATTCTGTGTAAATTTCATGTGAAAATTTCCCTTTTACAAAGTTAATTTGGCTCACATTTAAAATGACTCCATTTCTCTGAGATTTAAGTTTATAGTTTGAATTGCCAGCACACAGAACTTGTATTCTTACTGTGATTCTCCCTAAAGTGAATTGAAGTGGTGTCTGTCTGCAAGGAATCAGCCAGCCATTGTCTGTGGTTGATGGTATCAATTGTTAAACAAAGCTATCTTTCAGTTCCTATTGACTGAAGGATTAACTCCTTGGGTGCAGTTCTTTTCTTTTGAGAAACACTGCTCCTCCCCCCCTTTTCTTTAACTCTTGCTAGCCACTCATGGGGGAGGGAGGGAGAACTTTTGAAAAGAAAAAAAACTTGACTTAGTACTGCAGTTTCTCTCTCTAGTTTATATATTTGTTTTAACTTTTCTATATTTGTTATAACTAATACTTTTCTTTAACTGTGCTTGCAGCTTTCAAAGGGGAGCACGAGACAGTTCAGATATCCTGCTGATCCAAATCTTTTCCCTCAACCTTCAATGCATTACTACACTAGCCCTTCATCTGTTATTAATCTTTTTAATACTTTCAAACTTTAGCATGCAGCAGACAGAGCTGAGCAAACAGCGTGTTTAATTTCCTATTCTAATAATTATATGAAGAAATTCTATTCTGATATTCCACATTGAATTTAAGCTCAGAGTATTATTGATTGCAACCTGGAACAATAGTTGCAATCTATAAAGTAATGATGGTGTCTCCACTAGGAGGCGCTATGTTATTCTACAAGTTATATTATATTATTGTTTTAATAATTCTGTTGTATAATAGTTTTTATTTTTCAGGCCTACAGACCTTCTGTATTAAGGACACTTCAGTTTTATTTTCTTTTTCACAAAATTTATACAGAATTCTGAACCTTAAAATTTTTACTGACAGAGGTTGCTACATATAAAGCAATCCCTCCCAAACCTTTTCTTGCAACTCCAAATTGATTTTATTAAATTGAATAATAGAATTAATTTATCCAAGGTTAAAAAAGTAAGAATTTCCCTTTAATCCTTACCTTAGTAATTTTTTGCTGTATGCCAGTTTTTGATATTTTCCAGATTTACAGCCTTCCTGCCATGAGGAGATGAGAAGGTGAACACTTTGCAGTTTATTTTCAAACATTTTTCTAACACCTTTTGACTTTTGATCCTTGATCTAATTTTGTTTTTGATAACTTTTTGATAAGATTTTTAGCTCATATTATGTGTTATCTGTTGTCTGTCTTGATGCAAGAAATATTTGCAGGATGGATGAATATGTGTCAGTTTTGTGTAAATGAATATTTGCAAGATGAATGAATATATGTCAGTCTTGTGTAACATATGTTTAATGTAATGTCTAATATACTTGTCATTTGATCCTGCTTACTGCAAATGACTTTTCCTTTAAATGATTAATTTACATTTATGCTATTTTACTGAATGAAAATTGATCACTGCATAAAAACTTTCTTGATAATGGGGCTACCCTCTGTCCTGAAAACTGATAATGGCTCTATTTACTGCAGCCATTCCTTTACATGAATTTTGTCAATAATTGAACATTAAATACTTATTTGGCATCCCCTACAACACCACAGGGCAAGCCATTGTGGAGAGAGCAAATCATACCCTTAAGAGCTCTGGACCAAACAAAAAGAAAAAGGGGGGATTGCCCCTGGATTTTCCCCTAAACAGGATTTTCCCCCTGAACAAAGTATTGTTTACTTTAAATCATCTAAACATATCAAATTTAAGAACACAGCCATGAGTAATCATTATGGGACTAGGGTTAGTCACCCACAGCCATCAGTTTTGTATAGAATATTTAATGTCTGGTACGGTCCCGTTCCCTTAAAATGGGGAACGAGGATATGTTTCTCTGCTTGCTTCCACAGGTGTATCAAGCCGTGGAAAGATGGAAAGGTGTCCAGGTCTACAGGACCCGATCCCCAAACTTCTCCATGAGTCTCCACAGCCCTCAGAAGGACAGAGACCGGACTCCTTGCAAAAAAGCAGTATCACATGACCTGGGGACAGATCAAGGCCCTATCCAACCAATCTGCACAACTCTTAGAACAGCAAGGCCTTGACAAAACTCCAGAGAACTTATTAGCCGCCTTTTCTTGCCTGAATGCCAACTCATTAACAATTGTGTTCTGCATCCTCATCCTTTGCCTTATTTCTCCAGCTATGGCGATTTCAGAACAAGGACTCTGACAGAACAACATATACATCCTCGATGCACAGAACTTTTCACACCTGTTGTATCGAACAGACTGTTGGATCTGCACACACATGCCAACCCAAGCCTGCGGAGAACTACTGATGCATGCTGTACCATTTAACCTTACAGTATGGACTAATTATCCTTTACAGAGAGGTGTTTTCTTTAACTCTCCAGTTAATAACACCATACTACACATTGGTAGCTGTATTCAAGAGACTGCCGCTCTTTGTTGGGACTATGATACAGGGGATGGGAAAGGGAATTCAGGTGGGAAATATCCATATTGTAACCGAACTTTTGTATTAATCACTGAACACTTACATAATTATACCACATATGTATGCAATTGGCAGATTTCAGGATGTGCAGTGGGAGACCCAAGCAGGTACAGAAAGTATAGAGGGGATGAAGGATTTACCTTTTGTAGTTATATAGCCCAAATGATAACCAATGACATGTCCACTAATCTGTTAGGAAACATATGGATGTTATGTGGGCGTAGAGCATAAATGTACATTTCCCCAAGATGGAGAGACAGATGCACTTTAGGCTACATCCTCCCCTCATACTATGTAGTCAAAAATTTACCCAAAGCAAGGCTCCGTAACAAAAGGGAGGCGATAAATAATCCCATAGAAAAGTATACAGAAACTCAGATAGCTAGAAGCCTGTTTCCCCCAATGGGGACAGATATGAATTACAGGGACTTACACATCCTAGCTAACTGGACGACTGCCATATTTAATCAGACAGTCCATGCATTAAAACTACTTACAACAAAAGTCTCTCAGATTAGAGAAGTAGCATTCAGAACAGCTATACCTTACAAACCATGTTAGCCTTAAAGGGTGGTGTTTGTGCATTAATTGGATCTCATTGCTGTGTGTACATATCAGACTATAAAGCAAACCTCACACATACCATAGAGCAGATAGAAACCATGGTTGCTGATGCACCACTTTCAGGCAGAATACCTACTTCTCCATGGGACTGGCTATGGTCCTGGCTCCCTGATATTTCTGGTCTCAAAGGGGTGATTTCTATTATAATTACTGTAATTATCTTAATTATCTGCCTGTGATGCTGTATTCAGTGCATACCCAACCCTCATATCCATATTGAAACCTTGCTCTCAGCCCGGATACAAAGATGTCTTGTAAGATGCCTAATAGGGAATCCGGAGCCCTGCAGCGTTGGCACACCACCTGCACCAGCTCTGGGTGATATGGAGATTCAGGAGCTCATCGGCAGCTGGCACACCACGTCGAATAAGCTTTCTTCTCTTCATATCCCTCTTCCCCTATTTCCAGCCCATACCAAGACATAACAGATTTCAGTAAGGGTTTAAAGCTTTACTGAGCTTCCTAAACAAAAACAGAAAGGGTGAGATGTGGGAAATATGCGCTTGCCAGCAAGCCATTTCATCAGGGTTAAACACTAACTTCCCTTCTCCCTGACATTTGCCTGAATAAAAGCATCACTTGTGCTTAAGTCTCTGCCTGGGAAAGGATACCTGTTGGCCCTGAATTCCTGGGGGAGGGGCTGGGTTTTCCCTAGTCAGAGGCAGGACAAAGTCAGGAGGTATAGATTTCAGCAGCCAATGAAATGATCCGTGCACACCCCCTGAGCCAAAGCCAATGGTGTAAGGACTCGTCTGTTGCTATGGGAAAGTAGCCAATCATGTAATGACACATCATCTGCCTTTGTATGAATGTACAATAAAAGGAAGAGGCTCGGGAGGACAAACTCTCTTTGCCTTCTCTCTTCCTGCCTGCCATGAAAGCTGTCTGATGCCTCTTCATTACTCCTACAATCCCTATCTCTCCTACCTCTATGGTAGTCTTCCTGTTCTCCTTCCTTCTCTGTGTAGTACTTAGTTGATGCACTCAGTGCATGGTTAAGCTCTGGAATTCATTGTCAGAGGATGTGGTTACAGCAGTTAGTGTAACTGACTACTGTAACCAACTACTGTAACAGCCTGTTGCTGCATTATTTTCTCTGTAAACCGATAAGATGTTCCCAACGATTGTCGGTATATAAAAAAAGCTTAAATAAATAAATAAATAAATAAATAAATAAAAATAACTGAGTTTAAAGAAAGGTTTGTATAAGTTCCTAGAGGAAAACTCCATAAACTGCTATTAATCAATAAGGAGTAGTAGCTTGAGATCTTTTTAATGTTTGGGTACTTGCCAGGTGCTTGTGACTTGGATTGGCCACTGTTGGAAACAGGATGCTGGGCCTGATGGACCCTTGGTCTGACCCAGTATGGCATATCTTATGTTCTTATGGTTCCACTTTTCTCCTCCTGTGAAGATGTTAATTACATAGTAACATTGTAATGACGGCAGAAAAAGACCAGAATGGTCCATCTAGTATGCCCTGCAAGCTTCCCAAGGTAGTAACTGCCACTCCGTGCAGGTTACCCCCATGTTCTCTTAAGGTTAGTAACTGCTGCTCCGTGCGGTTTAGCTTTTTAATTTTTTCCCATCCTCTAGCCTTTTAGGAATCCACAGTGTTTATCCCATGCCTCTTTGAAATCCTTCACAGTTTTAGTCTTCACCACTTCCTCTGGAAGGGCGTTCCAGGCATCCACCACCCTCTCTGTGAGGAAATACTTCCTGACATTGGTTCTAAGTCTTCCTCCCTGGAGTTTCTACTGATTTTTTTTCCAACAGAAAAGGTTTGTTGATGACCATGGATCATTAAAACCTTTCAAGTATCTGAAAGTCTGTATCATATCACCCCTGCTCCTCCTCTCCTCCAGGGTGTACATATTAGGTTCCTCAACCTCTCCTCATTAGTCATTAGATGGAGAGCACCCACCATTTTGGTCACCCTTCTCTGAACCGCCTCCATCCTGTCTCTGTCTCCTTTGAGATACGGTCTCCAGAACTGAACACAGTACTCCAGGTGAGGTTTCACCAAGGACCTGTACAAGGGGATCATCACTTCCTTTCTCTTACTAGATATTTCTCTCTCTATGCAGCCCAGCATTCTTCTGGCTTTTGCTATCGCCCCGTCACACTGCTTCATCGATTTCAGGTTGATGGCAGTTACACTGGTCTTCTCCTCCTTCCTCCCAAATTCTTTCTCCCAGGTGATGGATGTGAATCCATACCTCTTTGATGATTTAGATGATATTTAGATTCTTTCCAGGTGAAAGGTATCACTTCCTTCAGATGGCAAATAGTCTGAGTCCCTGGATTCTAGGGCACTCAGTAAAACATTAAAAACAGGAAAATCCTGACGATAAAGGGGAAACCAAACATGAGGCAGGAAGGGTGGGAAAAAAAACTTCCTCCTCAGACAACAAAAAAGTTTCCACAAACCATGGACAAAATTATGGGATAAGATACCCTGACTCTATAACATAGTAACATAGTAGATGTTGGCAGAAAAAGACCCAAATGGTCCATCCAGCCTGCCCAGCGAGCTTTTTTGAACAATTTTATTTTATTCTTAGGTTTACTGCTGCTCTGCACAGGTTACCCTAGTATTCATGGTTAACCCTTTCTTCATCTCCATCTTTTAGCCACAGGAGATCCTCTGTGTTTATCCCATGCCTTTTTGAATTCCTTTACCATCTTTGTCCTCACTCCTCTTCACAGGTGCTGTCCTTGTGCACACAGGAAAGGCCAAGGAGCATCCTCAGCTTCCTGACCTCCCAGGGTTTCCGGACAGGGTGAAAAGCTGAGTATTCTATTAGCCATAATACACTTGTAAGCAGGGAGACTTTTGTAACTCCTTAGTCAAACTCACCAAGAAGCCATTCTGTCTACCTATGTATGGGAGAAGCTTTAATGATAAGATAGTTAGACATTCCTTTCCAAACCAAGAACCTTTTCTGTATCGTATTGCCTCAGTATCTGTATGCACACAGAAACAACTAGAACCTGATACCTACAGACCCACGGCTTCAGGGCTCCTTTATACAGCCTGTTTCTCTGTGTCTAATAGTGTGAAATATAGAAGGAATTGAAGGCAAACTCATTTGGTTCAAACTAAAAATTGGGGCATAAAGACTGTTTTTTAAAACAATTGACCAAAAGCAAAGGCAAAGGCAACAGTCCAGAAGTGACGTAATCTAACTGAATTGGGTGTGTCCCAGACCTCGGGCAAAGCATTCGTAGAGGAGGGGAGCCATTGTGTTCCTGAGCACAAGTTGGAGGGGTTTTTCTCTTGGACGTGTATATTACATTGTGGAATCTGCATTGTGGCTAAGTATATTTTTTGATTATTGCAAGGTTTTTGATTATTGCAAGGTCCTGCTTCAACGGCAGGGGAGAAGATAAACAACCAATAAGGGCTGTATAACATAATCTGGGTAAAAACAAATAAGCATGGGTGTAGCTTGCTTATTGCGGCGCTTACTACCCCTACTACCCCTAACTAATCAAGCTTGATATTTCACTCGGATGCAGCTCCATCACTGCTCTCTACATTAATGGTGGGGGTGGAAGGGAATTAGAACCAAGAGCTAAGAGAAACAGATAAGTATGAGAGAAAAAAATGTGTGAAGCTTGCTGGGCAGACTGGATGGGCCGTTTGGTCTTCTTCTGCCGTCATTTCTATGTTTCTATGTTTCTATGAATATTTAGAGTGAATGAAGCTGTTGTGAGAGTATTTCATTGTGGTAACTCCAGGTAAGGGGCAAATTAGCCAGATCTTGTCAACACAACTGGGCTGCGTGTTTATTTCCTGGTCTGACTGAGATAAAACTGTTGAAAGAAGATATGGTGTGAAAGAAAAATAATTTTAAAATCAT
Organism: Rhinatrema bivittatum; assembly: GCF_901001135.1. NCBI lineage: Eukaryota > Metazoa > Chordata > Amphibia > Gymnophiona > Rhinatrematidae > Rhinatrema > Rhinatrema bivittatum. The sequence goes on from NC_042616.1 coordinate 61,680,980, forward strand.
ATTTTGATTTAATTGTGTACCCTTTATGAGTTATTTACCATAAACCTTCTGGGCTCATTCAGGTGGTTGTTTTAAGTGCCTATGTATCCCCAAGCTCAGACAGAGGGATAGGTAAACAGAGAAAAAGAAACTGCAGCCAGGTGGCTGCTGTTAATGTTCATTTTATCAGAGTGATTACTTTAAATGAAAGAAAATCCCTGAACGGAAGAAAACTGCTTAGAAGGGATCCTGCCAGTAACTTCAAGGAAAACCTGCCTAGATTGTGAAAATACTTGAGGAAAAGTCACTGAAGTGCTTAGGACCAGTTTGATTAAACTGACATCAAGGACATTTGTCTTGGAAGGAGACATTAACTACTATCTCCACATTCCTAGGCAGGATAGCTACCATTAGGGATGTGCAGAGCAAAATTTTATGTTCATATTTTTTATGTCCGAAAGGGGGTCCCACTTGCGGCCAATATGGACATAAAAAAAATCCAATGAGTTGGGTATATGTACATATGTGCAAAAAAAAAATTTAAACCCCCTCACCCTCCTTAATCCCCCCCCCAGACTTACCACAACTCCCTGGTGATCGAGCGAGGAGTGAGGACGTCATTTCTGCAATCCTTGGCGAGAAGCATGTGACGTCGGTGGCACGTCGAGTGACGCGGCGTCACGTGATTCCCGGCTCGTTTGCGCCGGACGGCTCGTTCGGCCCAAAAAGAACTTTTGGCCAGCTTGGGGGGGCCTCCTGACCCCCCCAAGCTGGCCAAAAGTTCTTTTTGGGCCGAACGAGCCGTCCGGCGCAAACGAGCCGGGAATCACGTGACGCCGCGTCACTCGACGTGCCACCGACGTCACATGCTTCTCGCCAAGGATTGCAGAAATGGCGTCCTCACTCCTCGCTCCATCACCAGGGAGTTGTGGTAAGTCGGGGGGGGGGGGGGGGGGGGATTAAGGAGGGTGAGGGGGTTTATATTTTTATTTTGGCTCAACAATCGCGATTTCCCACATATCGAACATATCTATGTTCGATATGTGGGAAATCCGATCGTTTATGTCGAATCAATTTTTTAAGTAAAAAAAAAATATGAGTTGCGTTTTACTAATGCGGTCAATCCGAATGCACACCCCTAGCTACCATTAAGAATAATTAAAACTCTGAATCAGCCCAGAACATATGAATAACAGAAAGAACAATAAAAAAGTGTGAATGAGAAAAGAAAGGGAAGGACAGCAGGATATTTCATCTTCTATCTCTGAATAAAATATATTTATCCTGGAACTCACTTCTATTCTGAACCACAGGAATTAAGTGCAGAAAGAGTGTGAAAGGAGAAGAGTGTAATAGTGTATGCAAGAAAACACAAGAGTGAATAAGATCACTCCCTCTGTTAGCCAGAGCAGGATACCTTGCTTATTTTTTTATTTTTCACTAAGCTAGAACAAGTTCAATTAGACGGCGAAGACACCACATGTAACAACACCAGTAGTGCATATTCGGAAGAGGGGGATGCGATAGAGCAATTAGGGAGCACATGGTTTTTGCTGTTTAAAGATAGAATAGCTGCAACGGACAAGGAGACGGCAGAGAGAACTGAACTACAGGCAGCGCACTTAAAGATCCAGAGGCCAGAGGCAAAGATTCATCAAGACTCCACAGCGTGAGGAGACCGAGCAACACTGGACTCCATTTGGAAGAGCTAAGTGAATACACTCAACGCAAACACCGTGTCCAGCTAGGGGACTAAAGGACTCAGACAAACATATACAAAAGATATTACTTGTACTTTATCTGCTGCAAAGAAATACATTGGAACACCTGTGAAGTAGAGCATGAATAAAGAATCATATGCCCTTAAACAAACATCTGCTTTACATTCACCTTATTTCAACTGGAAGAAACTTTACTACTCAAAGACAGATACTTACCAGACAGGAAATAAGGCTCCTAAGAGGAAAAAAGATAGAGAGAAAGGTTCTTTCCTGTTGTTCACTAGTGTAAAACAGTGCTTTCTGCTTTGAATGTTATTTTCAAAAGTTCACAAGAATTTGAATTGCTGATTTGCACTACTTGCTTGATGAACAAAACGGCTAAATAAGCTGTTTTCTTTAATTTAACATTGAATTTATCTGAGCATTAGACTCTCTACCCCTGGGAGACTGCTTGGGTGGGTTTCAATCCCCTTGGATCCTGTTATTGGAAGGCCCAACAGGAAGGAAGGCAAACTTTCCTCTCGTAGCCCCTCTTTTGTGGATCTAGCGGGTCCTGGAGTAATAACAGAAACCCCATATTCTAATAGCCACCTTAGCCACCATAGAGGGAGAGTCACTGCCCAAAAGTAGCGGGGTACAGTCAGTTGCATTCTTAATCCCCAATGTTGTGTTCGCTCTCTTTAAACTCTAGGGCAGCTTGTAGAGGAAACAGAATCAGACTCTGGTGACTGTTCCCTGGTAGGATGTCCTCCCTGTTCCTCATCCCTTTACACTACTCCTCTGCTTGTTGGACCTTCTTTCTCTCGTCACTTTTCTGTACTTCCCATAAATTGTCTAGAAAGCTTCTCCTCTGAACCACTTCTGTGAAGTTACCATCCCTTTGCTGGCACTCAGGGAGCACACCCCACCCAATGGGTGAATGCAGCACCTCCATCGCAAGCAGCCACTACGCTGGCAGCAGTCAGGTTAGTGCACAAACAATATACCCGTGTTTACAATTAAATATTTCAATTTTTATTTCTCAACACTTTTTTTTAAAATACATAAACCATACCTATTACATCAAAACCATTCATACCACACTCACTCATCTAAACATTATACAATGTTAAAATTTCACAAAAAAAGTCAGTTACATTTTAACTTTCAGCATACACAAATATTGCAACAATCCCTAGTTACAATGTAAACATTCCACAAATATTGCAACAATCCCTAATTACAATGTAAACATTCTTTTCATTTAGTGAATATCCTTGTTCCACCTCATTTAACAATGATTCCCTATGAGTTAATTAAACCTTTTTGGATGTAGTTAATACTTCTCTTTAGACTACTTTTAAACTGATAGTTCTTATTGAATTTTATTAAACAATGTCCCAATGGGACGTGCCCAAGAAACAAAAAATTCCCTTTTTCAAAAATTAAAAGAACAAAAATGTTATTAATATAAATTATCCCCCTTCAAAGAAAGGTTTCCGCAGTTGAATTCAACCATAAAAACTTACCTATTGCAGTTTAGCTCTTCCATTATAGGTGTGTCCTAGTTTACCCTCAGTAGATCCCAGTCTGTGCCTCCCACCCCCTAGCTTGCTGCTGTGTCCACGCACCCGAAGAGGCCAACCTGCCAAGCACGAAGTGAAAAATCAAAATGACAGTTGCACTTGCATGCATAAATGAGCAGTAATAAATAATCCCGTCAAAGCTGGATGACGTTTGCACGTACTTAGATTTTAAAATACCTCATTTCATGCATATGTGCAAACTCCACCCCAACGCGCCACTTTTTTGCACATGTATTTTTGCTTGCATATATACTTATACACGTGTGTGTGTGGCCCTTTTGTAAAATGTGCTGTTAGGCACCCTCAGGCCACATACATGCATATATGACCTTTTTTTTATGCGAGTAAGCTTTTGAAAATGTACCTGTTAGACTTGAATGTGAAACATAAATGAATGCAATGAAAATGCTTGTTTAAATTCGTGGGCAACTTCCATTTATTTCAGGGGTCCACTAATGAAACAAAAATGGTCTCATTCATTGCATTTTACTCATTCATTTGAAACAAATGCACATCCTTAGTAGAGAAAGAAGTTAAAATTGCAGAAAATCACCAGTTGAAAAATAATGGGTGTTGCTTGGGGTAGCAGCCCTCCAAGTCTGACCTAAAGGCTCTGTAGGTTGATAAATGTTGTGCATGTATTTGGGTGCTCTGGAAATGTATAAAAGTTGAGTATGTATGTGGGTGAATCAGTTCAGGGAGACAGGATGGGTGGAGGATCTGGAGTTGCCAGTGCAGCATATACAGTAGCCTGTTGTCCTGCTTGGCACAAACATTGTTTTTTTCCTAATGAATATTTATTCATGATGGATATTTTTTTTTATGATCAGATATCAGATGGGTATCTCCTTCTGTTCATATCTGATAAAACAATAGGGCAAAAAACATATTTGCTGCTATTCATTTTCCAGAAGACAAAAGGTTTGGTGTATCAAACATATAAATGGAATTTGTCTCAGCTTCTTTTCTGTTATGATTCTGGAGTGGAAAGTACTGCATTTGCAGATCTTTTAAACTACAGATTTACTAGAATGATGTATTATATTCTGGAAGTAATAAGATTTCAGATTTTTAATATCAGATCCAATCTACATCTATAAATCTAGCAGTTATCAAAGCTACCACATATTACTATGCAATAGTTTTAGCCATGGATATGAAATGGGAGAGAATATGTAGTTCAGATTAAGCACCATGGTTGGAGACCTGGATGAATGCCCCAGTCCTGGCACCAGCACCATGGGCATACCATTAGGGTTGCCAACCAACTCCAGATCAAGTGAGAATCTAATCCTGGTTTTACCCCATTGCATGCATGGAATTGTAGTTCTGATTAAGGAAAATAAATGAGGTTATACAGCTCTATGCATGCAGGACAAAATCAGCCTGTTTGTTCAACCTGGGTATGTTGGCAACCCTACACAACATGGAAGCAGCACTTACAGTTCCCCAGTGGGCCAAGATTTGTTTTAGCAGGGATATCCACTGATTGACCAAAATTAGCAATGACCACAATTCAAAGGTAATGATATTTTAATAATATTTTGCTCTCTTTAAGGAAGTGGAATAATTTGTGTGTGTAATGAACCCATGGGCAAGGGGTTTGGGAGAATGGAATCTTGGAATATTGTGCACTCTCAATGCCAGTGCCAGTACATGCATTGTTCAACAACATTGATATTTCACCCATAGAGTTTAATGATTTTCCTGAGGGCAGGGATAGGTCAGGGGAAAGAAACAATCTTCATACGTCTGGAAAATCTACCCACAGAAAAAGCAGATACAATTTTTCTTTAGACAATTATTAAAGTCAAACTGCATGGTTTTGCTTTGATTATTAGTGCAAACCTTGTGGAGTTTGCATCTACATGAGCAGTTTGATTACTGCTCCTATAGAGGACAATTTTCAAAGCCATGCAATTTAATTTAATTTAATTTAGAATTTATATTCCTTTTTTACTTATACAGTACAATCTAAGGTGGATTACATGAAAAATGAAATAACCAAAATCAAAATCAAATCTTTACTCGCCAATAAATTATCCCCTTAACTATCCCCCCCAGAAGAGGAGGAGTCGGGGGCCGACTCCGCCCCAATTTCAGTAGCGCAGGCCTGCGCTACTTTTGCTAGCTATCGCAGGCTTGCGCTAACAGCGCAAGCTTGCGATAGCTTTGGAAAATGAGGCCCTAAGTTAGCCAGATAAATGCCAGGCTTCAGCATTATCCGACCAACATAACCAGATAAAGTTAGCCAGATAAAATTATCTGGCTAACTTTAAAATAGCTGGGTACTAGATTGAGTGGTGTGGATGTGCCACTGAATATACCAACAAATTTAGAGGGTCATTCACCAAATCACGTTAGGGCATTATTGCACACATCAGGGTCCTAATGCATGCAATAACATCATAATGCATGTGATAAATAGCACATCGCAAAATGCCTATGAAATTAGTAGTCAAGTGGAAGGAGTTTGGGCGGAGTAAATGGAAATGAGAGCTGGTTAACATTGCGTGCAATAAAGTAACGCACAGCAATGCAGGTTTTAATGCCGGAAATAACTACATCTTTTTTCTGTGCGTTATGCCCGCACCCTTCTATGGTGTAGTTATTGGGCGCGATGCTGGCAGCGATTGCACCGCAGCGGTGCGATCGCTGCCAGCTAGTGCAGGACCGCCCCCCAGTAGCGCAATTTTCTAAAGTATCGCAGGCCTGCGATACTTTAGAAAATGAGGCCCTTAGCTGGAAAACTGGCTCTGCCCTGGAACACCCTACCCCCCAAGCTAGCCAGATAACTTTTTAGCTGGATTACACTTTGTTTGTCTATCTCAGGGCCGGTCAGTGTGGCACAGTTTCACATCATGCCGCTTGTCCAGCTAAATTTTAACTTATCAGAACAAACTGTACTGAATATTAACTCTATGGTTCTAAGCCTTTTAGGTCTGCTTGTATCAGGATTTTATTTGCATTTTATCCTGTGTTGATATATTTTGTTTTATTTTGTTATTTTTTTGCTGTATTTTATGTTTTTATGATGGACCCCGCTATAGGTAGTCCTGTACATTAGTGGGGTAATCAATATACTAAATAAATAAATTATTTTAAGCAGTATATGTGCAAATTTATATTAAAGTGTTAGGAATTGTGCACCCTTGCCCCGAGGTGGGGTTGAGCCCCGCATGTCCCCCACCGTTGGGAGGAGAGGCAGGCCGGGAGCAGAGGCAAACAGGAACTTCGCCAGTACCAGCCCTCGTTCCCCGCAGGTTGAGCCCTTGGGTGTCGGGGCCGGCTGGTCTTAGGTGGACCTCTGTGTGGCTGGTCTCGGAGGAAACAGGCGGCTGGAAACAGGGAGTGTCAGAGAGGTCAGACTCAGCCCAAGGTCGGGGTACCCTCGGAAGGAGAGAGAGAGAGAGAGAAGGCCTCCAGGGATGAGATGCTACAGCAGTGCCGGAGGCAGCAGAGCAGGACCACGTGGGGCAGGCCCCGTGGTAAGGAAGTGCAGGAGCAGAGGCCTGTATAGTGATATGCTGAAGCAGGCCCTGAGCGGGGAATCCGCTGTGGCAGGTCCTAGTGGAGTAGAAGCGCTGAGGCACTGCCCACGGTGCGGCAGCGCGGTAGCAGGAACCTGCGACGTAGAAGTGCTGAGAGATACCCTGAGGAGCGGGAACACAGAGATACAGTTCCCGTAATGTAGAAGCGCTGAGACAGGTCCTGAGCGGGAGCGCAGAGACAGCGTCTTGTGACGTAGAAGCTCTGACCCAGGCCCCGAGGGGCGGAAGCACAGTGATAGGGTCTTGTGATGTGGCAGCACTGAGCCAGGTCCTGAGGAGCAGGAGTGCAGAGACAGGGTCCCCAGATGTAGAAGCGCTGAGCCAGACCCCGAGGATTCGGGAGGCCGTGACAGGATCCCAGATGGAGACGCGCTGGGTCAGGTCCCAAGGAGCGGGAGCACAGTAACAGGATTCCGACGAGCAGAGCAGGGATCCGTAGAACAGGAACAACAGGTCCCGAGTACTGGAGCAAGCACCAGCTTAGGAACCAGGGAACTCCTTGCCAAGTCAGCTAGTGGTGGAGAGAGGGAGTCCTTAAATATCCCTGGCCGGTGATGTCATCAGCTGGGGACGTGCCTGAAGTTCCCGCCATTGGCCCTTTAAAGGAAGAACAGATGGCGTGTGCGTGCCTAGGGAGGCCCAGGGTTGGTATGCAGTTCGGCGGCAACCCAGCCGCCACGTGTACAGGAAGCCAGGAGGAACGTGGCGGCAGTAACTGGCTGTGACCGCGAGAGCACCGGGAGTAAAAGGCCAAGCATGACATGAGGTGAGTTGAGTTGGTCGTGGGTGGCCGCGGCCGGTAGACGTAACATAGAGAGCTTGGGATCAAACCCTTATAAAATCAGTTCATCTCATGACATTAGTGTAATGGAAGTTTTAAAATCAAATATATTCCAAAATCTGAGAGTGAAAGCTGGTATAGAAACTGTATCATCAGAACTAAAAATTATTTTGTTAATCAATGGATATTGTTTCTTGTTTGCCATTTTAATTATCTCCCACACTTTATTTTGTTGATTTAATCTACAGGCAGAGGAAACAGAATAATTTATCTCTGCATGAATCTGTTAACTGCTGCTATCATTAGAGAATGTCTTAGAAATAAAATGGATACATCTAAAAAGGGTTTTCTTTCCCACTAATCTACAAAGCTAAAAGCAAATAGCTTTTAGAAATCAAGCAAGACTGCACTAAATGGATTTATTTTACTGCTTGCAGTCAGGGTCCCCAGTCTCCCACAATTTTGCAGTCACAGGAAGGGCCACAAAATCTGCCCCTTCCTGCAGAATTGCCCAGTTCTTGCAGAATTGCTGCAGGAGACTGGGGGCTGATCCTGGGCTGCGAGGCAGAGATTGTCTAGCACATGTTTAACTCCTTTCTCCAGGTGATTTCCCCCTCAGAATAATCCAAGGCAAAAAAGAGCAGCAGAACGTTGAGCCATGTCCTCTATGTCTGCCAGCGCCTGGCAGCTGAGGAGGAGGAGTCCGAATCAGTGCAGTGGGGGGGTGGTGGGAGAGGGGGTGGATGGTGAGATGGGATCATGGTGAGCAAGAGGAGCTGGGGTGTGGATGAGTTTTTGAAAGAGGAGCTAAGGCCAGGAGATGGCTTGTGGAAGAGGGATTGGAGCTCCCGAAGGTGTGGGGAGGTTTGAAAGAGGAGATAGTGGATTCTGTGGAAGAGGGCATGGAGGGATGGTTGCATGAAAGTGGGCCTGATGGAATGGAGAAGTTGTATGAAAAAAAAGGGCTGCAGATTGTGAAAGAGTGGATTGGGGTTGTGTGGAAAGGGCCGGGGAAATTGGAGGAGTATGGAAATGGGGCTGGGCGAGAATGAATGTGTGTACGTATGTATATATATATATACACCATATATTTATTTATTTGTATTTGGGAAGGGAGGATGAAAGAGGGCATCTGGGTGGAGAAAAAAGATTGGAGGTGAGTAGAGGAAGGGAGAGAAAAGAGGACCAGAGTAGGGATATGAGGAACTTGGGGTTCCAATCCTGAAGGATCTGATAGAGAGGTGCAGGAAAATAGCAGGGCATTTTTATCAGAGTGCGATGGGTGGGCAACTTCTTTGTGAGAAAACAGGAAGAATTCGTGATGCCTGATAAGCATCTGATTCGAGATGTTGGCATCCACTGGAATTCCGCTTTTTTGGTGCTGCAGAGGTTAGTGGAGCAACAGACACCCTTTCATATTCTGTCTCTGGAAATAGAGATAGATGTGGATCACCCTCTGGGGCCTCTTGATTGGGGAGTGATGAGGCAGCTGATAGAAATCCTGAAGCCCTTCAAGAATGCCACAGAGGATCTGAGTTCCAGAAGCGCCTCCCGGGCAGAGTCACCCTCATAGCAAATATTCCGGAGGAAAAGACAGAAGGTTTAAGTTCAGCAAGAAGGAATGGAAGCAGAGATGTTGTAGTTTGCGCAAATGAGACTGACACCTCTGACAGAAAACAAAAAACTTACATGCTTGCCACATTTTGTGATCCACAGATGAAAGACAGTCTTACACTCCAGTCCCAGCATCTCAGATACATGAAGGAGACACTGGCAGCTAAAATGCATGAAGTGAAGCATCAGAGGCACCATGGGGATGTAGTACAGGAAAGAGTGGCCACGCCAGAGAGTAGTGCAGGCACGAGCAGCACCCTGAGGTGCTAGGCATCTTCGTGGGCCATCCCTCAGGTGGAGCTGGGCCAGCGGGGGATTGAATACCCCTGACTGAGTTTGCCTGCAGCGAACCAGACCGTCCGATAGCCAAGGGTCCTGGCTCCCTTGACCCTCCGAGGAACCCTCTTGCCCTTCTTCCTCTGGACAGGGAAGTACCAGCTTAATAAAGTTTCTTTAAGTTCCTTGTTTAAAAAAAAAATAACAAAAAAACAGCACACAAGAAGCAGAAGAGCAGAGCGTAGCAGGAACTTCAGTGGGGAGGGCCTAGTCAGCGGGGAGCTGTCGGTCAGGGCTGGGAGGTAGAGGACTGAGCGGCGGTCGCCTGGCTCCAGGGGTTCGCGGTCGATTGCGACGCTAGTGCCTGGAGGGAACCGCAGTGCCTCGTTCCTTGTATGGTCCTGTGCTCTGGTGGGGCCGACTGGACACTGCCTGTGTTCCTGGGAACTCCCTGGTGGGGATTGCATCCGTTCTCGCTGGCCTGAGTCCGGTGCATGTAGCTGTGTGGGAGGCCTCGTGGGGGAGCGCCGCGGGGTGCGATTGTTTTACAAATCATGTTTTTTTTGGGCTTGGTGGGCGGGACTTGTGCCCTGCTGTTCCTGTCACCTCTGATTGCGACTGCTGTCTGCCCAAGGTAAAAAAAAAAAGGTGCTATCCATGTGAATCAAATTTCCCAATCTGGCAATGCACTCCTTCTGAATCTGCCCTGTGGCTCCTGTCACCTCCGATTGGCTGCTGCTGCCGCCGATGAGGCCAACTATCTGTGACTTAAATAGCCCAATCTGGCAATACTCGCCTTCTGCATCTGCCCTTTTCTTCCTGTCCATTCTGAGCTTTATTTTTTCCAGTAACATGAGGGAATTTTTCAGGTATTCATCATTTGTGCTATAAATCCACACTTCTTGCTTTATTGTATGTATCTGATGTTTTTTCATTCCACAGGCTATCTAATAATGAAGCTCTACTCCTTCCCGTTCACAATCCCAAGCGATTGCTGACATACAGACAAAAAACAATGGCCCATGATAACCTGTAATGGTGTTTTTTTTATTTGCTCCACACCACTTATGATTTCATAAGCTTATGTCTTCTTTTTTTTCTCCAAGCTGAAGATTACCTTTGTAAGAAAACCTGTCCATACCTGCTGTTCCTGTCATTGGCTGCTCCTCTACTAAATGGTTTTGAGCTACTATGGCAAAAGTAAGGAACCGGCCTAAGAACGGTAAAAGGTACTGCAAAGCATGGGAAGAGGAATGTGAGCTAAAAGCGTGGATTCAGCCTGATGTCGGCAATGACAGTAAGGCTATGTGCAAATGTTGTAAATGCAAAATTCGTGCACATCATGCAGACCTCCTGCAACATGCTAAAACGGAGAAACACGCAAAAGATTTGGCTCCATTGTCGTGCATGCGACTCTCAGACATTAATGTTACTACAGTAAAACAAAACTTATCTGTGCAACAGCAAGAACTGAAGGACACTTGTTTTATAGCTTGTTACTGTACAATATCTGCTGTTGGTCACCTATCCGAGTTGACAGCTGCGCTGCATAACAAAGATATTGGGCTTCACAGTACTAAGTGTAGAGCCTTAATCGGCGATGTGATTGCACCCCGTTTAATCAAAGAACTTGTAGATGACATCAACAATGTGTGGCCCTCATTGATGAAAGCACAGGCATAAGTTTGACGAAACAATTGTGTGTTGTTGTGAGATACTTCAGCATAGCTTTAAACAGAATTGTTTCCACATTCCTTGGTCTAATTGATTTGCAGGGTGAAACAGCTGATGATATTGCCTCGTCTGTGCTGGAGTTTCTAAAAATACTGAACACTGATTTCATTAAGTGTATTGGAATAGGAACTGATGGATGCAACATTATGATTGGCAAGCACAACTTGGTGCACACCAACCTGAGACAAGTAAATTCCGATTTACAGCTGGTTAAGTGTGTGTGTCACTCACTTCAACTGTGTGTGAGTAAAGCTGTTGAACAACTGCCCTGGCATTTAGAGTTTTTAGTTGGACGATCATATTCTTTGTTTTCTCACAGTGCCCAGCAACAGAGAAATTATGTAAACTTGTACAGGACAGTAAATGATGATCGGGACCCTCTTAGACTTGTTCAGCTGTCAAACACCAGATGGCTCTCCACATATAATTGCTGTGAATATGTTCTGTCTCAGTGGGATGAATTAAAGCTTCACTTTAACTTGTGCAAAGTCAAGCTGAAATGTTGTTGAGCATGTACAACGATCTTGTCGATAAGTTATACCTGCATTTTCTGACACCAGTACTGCAGCAGTTTTAAGAGAATTAACAAACTTTTTCAACTGGAATCTGGGAATCAGTTAGAGATGCAAGATAACAGGCTGTCATTCTTTTGCTCGATTTTGTTGTGATTCGTGATCCCTGCATTTGTACCATCATCTGATGAGGATCTTATCGCTTTGAATCTTTCTGAGGCATCTTTCTTCCTGCCTATATCAGCAGTTGATTTCGGAGCAATTTTCCATCTCTCGCTTAAAGAGCAGAAATGTGATCAAACCAAAGTAACGGACGTAAAGAATCACTGCAAATACTGAACAGAGTACCAGAGAACATAAAGCTGTGGTGATCACTGACATCTTTCAGCCCTCCTGCAATACTGTCTCAAGTGAAACCGTCTGCTTTATGCTCTGGAACTTGTCGAGTTATTCAAAGGTGACTTAGGACTGCTAGACATTCAGTATAAATCAGTGGAAGATGGCTGATGACACAAACCCGGAAACTCTTTGGATTGAAGTTTACAACTACAGAGATGCTAGTGGCAAACGTGCGAATGGGGATTTGACATTATTTGCTCTGAGTAATGCAGATGTTGAGAGAGTCTTCTCTCAAGTAAATGTAATGAAGTCCAAGAAACCGATGGCCAATGCAACTCTTTTGGCAATAATGCAAACTCATTATGGAATGAGACATCAGGGTATTTGCTGTACCAACTTCTTGTCAACCAGTAACATGCTGCAGTGATTCAATGAAAATATGTCTCGTGACAATGCTGACAGTACAGAGGGCGAAGAAATACTGGCTGTTGTCATCGATTGTCAGATCTTTTCTTAGCTAACTGTGAGAGCTACAACAATTAATTCCTACATTACACTCACAAAAGTATTTTTTAAGTGTTTTCTGTGTTTAATATATTCTAATAATTTTTTCGGCAAAGCACACGTATTCTTCAATGACCACCTGGCAACACTGGGGGCTGCAGAAGTACCATTCTGATATTGAAAGGGGAGCGGAGGGGAAGGCTTGGTGCCTGTCGGATACTGTGAGGAGCTCAAGGAGTGTGAAGAAACAGCGAGGAGGAGGAAGGAGATAAATGACTATGTAACATGAATTCCATCTTTGATCCTTCACCTACATTGGGAGGGGAGCCATTCACTTGCCTTATACCAATGGGAGGGGTGAAAACATCAATTTAAAGACTAAAGCAATTGGCTTTAACATCTTGAACTTAAACAAGACTTTAAAGAAGCCGCTAATTTATTAAAAGCACTTGCACCATCTAATAATGAATCAATCAGCTGTAAAGAACTTTATTTCATCACCTTGCATCGTATCAGTAAAATTATTGTTGGAAATCACCAAAGCCTTCAGGGTGCTTCCTTGCTTCATGATTGTAAAGCTTATCCATACTGTTATCATTACTGTAGTATACAAGAATCTTGAACTTGTTATTAACTGTAGCAATGCAACGAGCCTTGAAAGCAATCTCTCCTCCTCCATCTGAAAGTGAACTATTTGGAACTGTAAATTGAGATATGGACTCTGGAACTACTACCCAGGTTCAGCCATCACAGGCGTTCCACATAAGCAATCAGTGTTGTGTACATTTAATAGGACTTTCAAAACGACAAATAGTAGTAGTACTAGCATTGGACTCTCCAAATCCTCCCTTAACTCTTGACAGATATGTAAAATAGCTTTTCAAATCTATATCTAATGAACACTTGCTCATTACATAAAGTCAAACAGCCAAAACTGGAACTATAAACCCTTTCTGGGGGATATCTTCTAAGAACATAAGAAATTGCCATACTGGGTCAGACCAAGGGTCCATCAAGCCCAGCATCCTGTTTCCAACAGTGGCCAATCCAGGCTACAAGTACCTGGCAAATGCACTAACACTAAGAAGATCCCAAGCTGCTGATGCCAGTAATAGCAGTGGCTATTTTCTAAGTCAACTTGATTAATAGCAGGTAATGGACTTCTCCTCCAAGAACTTATCCAAACCTTTTAAAAACCCAGCTACACTAACTGCCCTAAGCACATCCCCTGGCAACAAATTCCAGAGTTTAATTGTGCATTGAGTGAAAAAGAATTTTCTCCGATTAGTTTTAAATGTGCTACATGCTAACTTCATGGAGTGCCCCTATTTCAAAACAATCACATGTGAAACCATTATGAAAGTACATAATCTAGAAAACATCTTACTACCAGCCAAGAAATCATACAGGAAAAGAGCTTATTTGCACTTATCTGGCTAAATGATTAGTGCAAAATAATACACATAATCAACACGATGTATGCACATTGTAAACATTTGACATGAATGCATTTGTCAAACATAATTGGAGAAAAGACCCTAATATGTCTCATTTTGTGCACATGGACTTAGTCTTTGAATGGCTGTATACGAGTTTCTTTTTTTTTTTTTTTTTTTTGTGAAAATTGGCTATCTGTAAATTACATTTAACAGTTCACCTTATCCCTATTTTTACATGTGTAGAAGCAGAATAAGCTTTTGAAATGTTCCATTCGGTGCCAGCACTGGTCAGTTAAAGTTTCCTCTTGTTCTAATTTTATGTATTGTGATCATGGACTAGAAATAGAAAGATGCAGACAAAAACTAAAATGGAAACTCCATTTTCCTGGTATTCAACGCAATACCAAAAAAAATAGAACCAGAAATGCATTTCCTCCTGTGCTTGCTAAACAAAAAAAAGAAGCAGAGATGCACATTTCTCAAAGCTGTCAGTGAAAATCAAAGACTTCCCATAAAAGAATGAGAAAGAAAAACTCTGTACAGTCCTGGGGGAAAGAGGAGAAAAAGCAGCTATAGCAGCACAGTTTGTTGTCTCCTGCCACCAGGTCAGAAATGAAGCAATACGGAGCAGCACCAAAACCTGAGACATGTCCCTGGTGCTGTATTTTCCATAACCTGTACCTTGACCTGACTTATTATCATTATGTAATTCATTTTCTTTCTTTCCATTTTATTTTACTCATTCTGTATATGACTTTGCCAACCCATAACATCGTCATGCTAATAAAGTTATCTGAATCTGAATCTATTGAAAAACTCTTAAAGGATTCTAACTGACTGCAGAACCAAACACTTTATGTTTCATATATTTGATAGGCAGACGTCGTGTTCCCTGCCTATTGCATGCTTCTCTGTCTTCTTTCTCCAAATCCTGTAATGCTTCTGTAATTTTATAATATCTGAAATTAACAGGCATCTATTTTCAGTTCCTCTGCTAGCCTCCCACCTGCTATCCTTGCTTGGTTTGATAAAATGCCATATCAACGTCATCAGTCTCCAAAGTGATGCATGTTGCAGAAGATAAGTAAAGTTAATATCGCTATCTTTGAAGCCACAGAATACTAATACAGGAGGAAATGTCAAATATAATAGTTGTAATAAAGGGAAAGAGACTGAATTTGAATACCATGCAATGTAAAGAAGTCCTATGATAAATTAATATTGAAAGAAAGCTGTAAGTATACCGTACAGGGTTTTTAATACCCTAGATCAGAACATAGATGTCTCACATATGATTTTTCTTCTCAACTGTGATGTAGGAATGTAGCAATGTTAACTTTTTAGTTTTTTGATACAGCTATTAAAATTGTGTTAGTCCACTTGGATACCTAGAAATATAGGTAAACAAACCCATTATAGGATAAGCCTTTCTATGCTTTCCAACACACGGAATTAAATTATATAAAAGGGATCCATGTCCACATGTCTTTCTGTCCATCCATAGATCCACTAATTCTCCCAAAAAAGAACGGAAATTCACCAGATCTGGCATGCAGGAAGAAAACCCGAATGTCTTGGATGTTTGAATACTAGAAACATCAGGTTAGAATTTTCGGAGAACCAAGCCGCCAAATAAATATTTCAGATTTCTAAGGGAAAATGAGGCTGCAGAGCGTTGATCAGTCTTCCATTCCAATGCTCCCCCCCGCCACCCAGGGGCAACCCATGTTTCCAGCATTTTAGCAAGACAGGGAGCAATAACTGAAGCAGATAGCAAAGGACAGTACCAAAAGGAACCTTCAAAGCCACTTTCTTCAAAATGTCAAAGTCACACAAACACACACCACCTCCCTATATATATACTCCCTCACATACCAGCTCCTGGACATCCCCCCCCCCACCCCCCCCCCCCCCCCCCCCCCCCACATTCAAATATGATGGTGCTCAGAGGGCTTCTCTGGGGAAACAGACCAGTTGTTTGTGATGGAGGGGCAGAAAGATAACGCAGTATAATAAGACAGAAGATGGACTGTATTTTGTGCTTTGGATGAGTGACTCTCTTTCGGCCCCATAGCTTTTTGTGCTATTCCCCAGTGGAAGAATTCCGGTTCCAGGGCTACAAGCAAGCGTTCACCATTCCTGCCATCACTGAAGGTGACCCCCGAGGAAGGCAGGTTTGCAAAACCAGAACTTGAATAGGTACCCAAGGGGGCAATGAGTATTTTTGGTCCTCACCTGTTTTCTAAGGGGGTGTTTTTCAAAAGGATTTACATGTGTAAATATGACTACGATTGCAGCAATTTTAAAAAGTCATTTACTTGTGTAAAGTGCACTTCGTGGGTAAATCCTATGGAAAAATTCAATGGCACATATTGTAGCAATTTTCAAAAGCCCACTTACATGGGTAAAGTGCATTTACTCGTGTAAATCCCATTTTAAGCATGTAAATGCTTTTAAAAATCAGGTACTAAGTGTTTTTCATGAAATTACTTTAATCTTTTTCTTTTTGAGACTGGAGAAATTTTGTTTTTTGCCAACAAAAATCCAAGATGACCACTGACCCTACCAGTGGATTACAGTGAACAGAGTCTTAAGGAATCAGTGGATTCACTCCTGCAAGGGAGAGATGTGAATGAAGGCATCAGCTCTCATGGTCAGCGAGGGCCAATCAGGTGGAGAGTGTGAGGTAGAGTCGGTAAGGAAGTGCCCGGATGAGGGCATCATTTTGTCAAGGAGCGAGTGAAGAGCAGGAAAGTGAGATAGAACACGTTGCCAGTGTGGGTGCTGAGGCCATTTGTCGATGGGCCAGAATGGTTCCATCATTCAATCAAAGGATGTCATCATCTAAAAGAGAAGGTATGGCTCTCAGTTGAGGCTGGAGTGACGATGGCGTGAGTGATGTGTCTAGAATGCCATTGGGTGCACTGTCAGGAAGCTCTTTATGAGCCAGAGGTTTGATGAGAGCTGCTGCATCCATCAGGGTTTTGATCATTGGCTGAACTAAAAGCAGCATTACTCGAGGTTCCTGGTATGGTGCCGGAAGTGACAGTTGGAGTGGTATCTGGAGAGAACGCAGAGCCAGTGTCTCCATGAGGAACAGGATTCAGCAGTGGAGGGAGCTGAGCCACCTGGAGCAGTGGGATAAGTACTGGGGAAGGGGCGACCCGATCCCCCAAAAATCTCACTGTAAGACAGGAAAACAGAGCCAAAGGGACCAGTGTGGCTGTGGTGGTTGAGGCAAAATATCTGGAGTGCATGGGCCTGGGTTTGTTTAAAGATACATCCATGGGTAGGGTCCCATTGACTGAAGAAAGCTGGGGACCCCGTGAACCACTGCAACTTGTGATTGGAGCAAAATCATCCTGAGAGGAGGTCCCATTAGAGGACAAGGTTGAGGACAGGCCTGGATGAGGATATATGCAGTGGTGCTGGATGTGAACTCAGGTCCCAGAGCCAAGGAGCCTGCATCGACTTCAGCTAAGAAAGTAGAGGCTTGGGAGCCCAAAGTACTCTGGCCTCGGATATTAGTGGCCAGTAGTTTCATCAGTGCAATACAGAAAGATCCTAGGAGCATTCTGCCAAAGCTTGAGACCAGGCAGGACTAGAGATGTGAACCGTTTTCCATATCGTCTTAACGATAGAAATCGTGTGGCAGGAGAAGAAAATCGTGTTTGGCACGATTATTTCGTTGAAAAATCGTTAAAAATCGTTTTTTCCGATTAGTGCGCACTAACTCAAAATGATACAAATAGACACTTTCCAGGTCACTGAAGGTCAGTTAGGAATGAATATGTGTTCCTATTGGCTGGCAGCCCTCTTATCTATTGATGTTACCAAGGTTACCACTGAGGTGATGGTTGGGGGGATGGGAAATGGAACTGGAAACTCATGAACACCAACAGAAAATGAAACAAAGTGTTCACACTTCCCAGGTCAGTAAAGGTCACTTAGGAATGAATATGTATTCCTATTGGCTGGCTGTGCTCTTATCTATTGATGTTACCAAGGTTACCACTGAGGTAATGGTTGGGGGGATGTGAAATGGAAACAGTTGGAAGCTTGACATGTGATGATCAGCACTCACGTGACTAGAACTTCTTTGTTTATTATTTTTGTTAGCAGACACGTGCATGTTGAATTTGCCAATCACTGTGCATTTTAGAAAGGTGGTCCTGGCTGGAACTGTACACAGTCCAAATATATGTAATTGATTGTTGGTAAGTGTATTTTTTAAGTAGCCACACTGGCACAAGTATGTTTACTTTTCCTCCTACTTAACTCACTAGCTCAGCTTTGTAAGAAGGGCTTCTCTGCTTGAGTGAGGGTCAGGCAGCTCCCCCCTGTCTGTGAAGCCAGCCTCTCACTAGTAATGCAGGGAGGGAGCTGTCTCAGACTTCACCATCCTCCTCCCCCCCCCCCTCACCCACACACCATTCACTAGCTGGGACATGGGGGAAGTCAGGAGTGAGGGTCAGGCAGCTCCCCCCTGTCTGTGAAGCCAGCCTCTCACTAGTAATGCAGGGAGGGAGCTGTCTCAGACTTCACCATCCTCCTCCCCCCCCCCCTCACCCACACACCATTCACTAGCTGGGACATGGGGGAAGTCAGGAGTGAGGGTCAGGCAGCTCCCCCCTGTCTGTGAAGCCAGCCTCTCACTAGTAATGCAGGGAGGGAGCTGTCTCAGACTTCACCATCCTCCCCCCCCTCACTCACACACCATTCACTAGCTGGGACATGGGGGAAGTCAGGAGTGAGGGTCAGGCAGCTCCCCCCTGTCTGTGAAGCCAGCCTCTCACTAGTAATGCAGGGAGGGAGCTGTCTCAGACTTCACCATCCTCCCCCCCCCTCACCCACACACCATTCACTAGCTGGGACATGGGGGAAGTCAGGAGTGAGGGTCAGGCAGCTCCCCCCTGTCTGTGAAGCCAGCCTCTCACTAGTAATGCAGGGAGGGAGCTGTCTCAGACTTCACCATCCTCCCCCCCCCCCTCACCCACACACCATTCACTAGCTGGGACATGGGGGAAGTCAGGAGTGAGGGTCAGGCAGCTCCCCCCTGTCTGTGAAGCCAGCCTCTCACTAGTAATGCAGGGAGGGAGCTGTCTCAGACTTCACCATCCTCCTCCCCCCCCACTCACCCACACACCATTCACTAGCTGGGATATGGGGGAAGTCAGGAGTGAGGATAAGGCAGCTCCCCCCTGTCTGAGAAGCCAGCCTCTCACTAGTAATGCAGGGAGGGAGCTGTCTCAGACTTCACCATCCCCCCCCCCCCTCACCCACACACCATTCACTAGCTGGGACATGGGGGAAGTCAGGAGTGAGGGTCAGACAGCTCCCCCCTGTCTGTGAAGCCAGCCTCTCACTAGTAATGCAGGGAGGGAGCTGTCTCAGACTTCACCATCCTCCCCCCCCCCCTCACCCACACACCATTCACTAGCTGGGACATGGGGGAAGTCAGGAGTGAGGGTCAGGCAGCTCCCCCCTGTCTGTGAAGCCAGCCTCTCACTAGTAATGCAGGGAGGGAGCTGTCTCAGACTTCACCATCCTCCCCCCCCCCCCTCACCCACACACCATTCACTAGCTGGGACATGGGGGAAGTCAGGAGTGAGGGTCAGGCAGCTCCCCCCTGTCTGTGAAGCCAGCCTCTCACTAGTAATGCAGGGAGGGAGCTGTCTCAGACTTCACCATCCTCCTCCCCCCCCCCTCACCCACACACCATTCATTAGCTGGGACATGGGGGAAGTCAGGAGTGAGGGTCAGGCAGCTCCCCCCTGTCTGTGAAGCCAGCCTCTCACTAGTAATGCAGGGAGGGAGCTGTCTCAGACTTCACCGTCCTCCCCCCCCCCCTCACCCACACACCATTCACTAGCTGGGACATGGGGGAAGTCAGGAGTGAGGGTCAGGCAGCTACCCCCTGTCTGTGAAGCCAGCCTCTCACTAGTAATGCAGGGAGGGAGCTGTCTCAGACTTCACCATCCTCCTCCCCCCCCCTCACCCACACACCATTCACTAGCTGGGACATGGGGGAAGTCAGGAGTGAGGGTCAGGCAGCTCCCCCCTGTCTGTGAAGCCAGCCTCTCACTAGTAATGCAGGGAGGGAGCTGTCTCAGACTTCACCATCCTCCCCCCCCCCCCTCACCCACACACCATTCACTAGCTGGGACATGGGGGAAGTCAGGAGTGAGGGTCAGGCAGCTCCCCCCTGTCTGTGAAGCCAGCCTCTCACTAGTAATGCAGGGAGGGAGCTGTCTCAGACTGGTATCAGGGTTAGGGCACTGTGTGCAGGAAGATCACAACACTCCTGGTATTAATAGGGATAGGGCACTGTAAGAGATGACTGTAGTAGATTGAATAAAGATCTGATGTTTCTGCTCTCCTCACACCAAACAAAAACAACACACAAGCAGAGAAGCCCTTCTTACAAAGCTGAGCTAGTGAGTTAAGTAGGAGGAAAAGTAAACATACTTGTGCCAGTGTGGCTACTTAAAAAATACACTTACCAACAATCAATTACATATATTTGAACTGTGTACAGTTCCAGCCAGGACCACCTTTCTAAAATGCACAGTGATTGGCAAATTCAACATGCACTAGCATTTCAGGTGCCTGCTAACAAAAATAATAAACAAACAAGTTCTAGTCACGTGAGTGCTGATCATTACATTACTTTTTTTGTCAAGCTTCCAACTGTTTCCATTTCACATCCCCCCAACCATTACCTCAGTGTTAGCCTTGGTAACATCAATAGATAAGAGCACAGCCAGCCAATAGGAATACATATTCATTCCTAAGTGACCTTTACTGACCTGGGAAGTGTGAACACTTTGTTTCATTTTCTGTTGGTGTTCGTTAGTTTCCAGTTCCATTTCCCATCCCCCCAACCATCACCTCAGTGGTAACCTTGGTAACATCAATAGATAAGAGGGCAGCCAGCCAATAGGAACACATATTCATTCCTAACTGACCTTCAGTGACCTGGAAAGTGTTTATTTGTATCATTTTCAGTTATTGCGCACTAAATCGAGTTAGTGCGCACTAACGGGGAGTTAGTGCGCACTAACTCGATTTAGTGCGCACTAACACGATTTAACGATTTTTAACGATAAATCGTTAGAATTTCTATTGTATCGTGTTCTATAACGATTTAAGATGATATTAACATTATCAGACGATAATTTTAATCATTGAAAAACGATTCACATCCCTAGGCAGGACTATATTGATCTAGCTCTGGGCATTCTGGTTGAGAAAGCCTCTACTTATGGTGTTTCACCAGGCTGGTCTGTTGTCAGTCTAGAGCCAAATCAGATTTCCAGTATTAGCGGTTTGGTTAGAAGGAGTCAACTGGGGCAGCCTAGAGGTATGAGTGGACGTGAAGATGAACCAGAGCTGGATTTAATCTGAATGCCCATTATTTCAGCATTGTTAAAACGAGCCGTGGATTGTGCCTGGTTGCCTGGGGTGAAATAAATTAACCAACTAGTCCCGTGAGGAATGTTGGATACAGAAGGTGGTAAGTGAAGATTGAGGATATTCCTATCCGTAAGTTCCCCTTACCATTTTGAGTATCGTGGAGATAAAAAGTGCTAAACGGATCCATATGAGATCTATAATTAGAGAATAAAAAATGATGTGGGATATAGATATCTTACCAGAGATCACCCAATAGTACAAGCCACCATAAAGAAGCAGTTTGAGCAGTGGAAGGTTGAGCGATGCATGAAGAAGCATGCAGTGGAGACAGATAAACATGTTAGGGTACATGCTATCACCCGGATCCTAACAGGAAGGTTTACTGTGAAGATCCCAGATCCAGTGTGGTATAGTCCCTAACTTCCTGAGTCTGTTTCAGTAAAAGGACTCAGCTTTGTGCCCTTGCTTTGTTGCAAGTATTTCCTAGGATGACAGAAAGGACATTTCTCTCTGTGTTGTCTGCTGTTAGTGCGCTTGTTTCTATTTAGTTGCAGGTACTGAGAGACATTAGTCCCTGATTATCCTGTTAGCTTAGGGTATATTGGACATTTGGAGTTTCTAAAGGTAGGAATCCCTGAAGTGAAAGGCTTGATCTGGAGAAGAGAGCAAGATGATCAGAAGTTTTCAAGAAAAATAGTTTATTTAAGGATTTTAGTTTGATCTATTACATTTTAATGCTCTTGATTTGTGGAATTATTTAAACGAAAGAAATTAGGATGGTGTACATTGAAAAGAAAAATTTCAAAAAAATGAATTTTTTTTACAAAACTATGGAAAATGTTGAAAAAGATAGAAAAATATAAAAAAAATGTGTTCCAAAGATTTTCTCTTCCTTTATTTGGATTTTTTTTTTTTAATGTATTCTACTTTTTGGCATTTCAAAGCAGATTACATTCAGGTACTGTAGGTATTTCCCTATCCCCAGAGGGCTTACAATCTAAGGGGCGGATTTTAAGAGCCCTGCTCGCCTAAATCCGCCCAAAACCGTGCGGATTTAGGCGAGCAGGGCCCTGCGCGCCGGGAAGCCTATTTTACATAGGCCTACCGGCGCGCGCAGAGCCCCGGGACTCGCGTAAGTCCCGGGGTTCTCCGAGGGGGGCGTGTCGGGGGGTGGGCCCGGTCGTTGCGGCGTTTCGGGGGCGTGTCAGCAGCATTTTGGGGGCGGGTACGGGGGCATGGCTACGGCCCGGGGCAGTCGGGGGCGTGGCCGCGCCCTCCGTACCCGCCCCCAGGTCGCTGCCCGGCGCGCAGGTGGCCCGCTCGCGCGCGGGGATTTACGCCTCCCTCCGGGAGGCGTAAATCCCCGGAGAAAGGTAAGGGGGAGGTGTAGAAAGGGCCGGGCGGGTGGGTTAGGTAGAGGAAGGGAGGGGAAGGTGAGGGGAGGGCGTTAGAGGATTCCCTCCAAGGCCGCTCCGATTTCGGAGCGGCCTTGGAGGGAACGGGGGTAGGCTGCGCGGCTCGGTGCGTGCCGGCTATACAAAATCCATAGCCTTGCGCGCGCCGATCCAGGTTTTTAGCAGATATGCGCGGCTCCGCGCGTATCTACTAAAATCCAGCGTACTTTTGTTTGCGCCTGGAGCGCAAACAAAAGTAGGCTATTCGCGCTCCTTTTAAAATCCGCCCCTAATTTTGTAGCTGAGGCAACAGAGGGTAAAGTGACTTGCCTGAGGTCACAACGAGCAACAACAGGATTTGAAGGCTGGTTTCCCTGGTTTGTAGCCCACTGCTCTAACTACTAGGTTACTCTTCTACTTTAATTCTAGCTTAGATATCTATTGACATAACCAGTTTTTCTTCTTATAGGCTGTGTTCTAGGCTGGATAGATATCACCTCCTATTAATATGGATTTTCTTTCAAGTTTCTTCTAATTAAGTTTAAGTTCTCCAACCCAGACATCTTAAGAAGTTTAAGTACTGGGGCTCTATCCCAGAGACCTAGATGATCTATTGTGAAGTTGTGTTCTCGCCACTGAGGTCATATTCATGCAATATGCATCTTCTCCACCATTGGGGAGAAGATGCATAGAGAGTAATAGAGTAATTCTACTTCTATTTCCCTGTGTAACTGGGGAATAAAATCTAAAGATAAAATTTTAGTGCTGATTTTTGTGTATCTTTCACAACCAAGATCCTGTGAATGGTTTTGGCATTTTTGCAGCTCCATTGGGATGTTGGTTTCCAGCTACAAGATGGAGGGCACATTACAATATGGTGACATGAACAAATGGTTTATGGGTTCTCCCACAAAGCTCAAGGTGTTAGGATAATGCCAGAGGTTAACCTGGTTCTGTGTTTTGGTCAATTTTCCTTGGCTAAAGAGGAAAAGTCTTTTTTGGTCAGCAGATGGCAATATTTCATCTAAAACCTTTTGATCCTAGGGCAGTTCTGTGGGTCACAGAAATCATTGGAACAGTACTACCTGATGAATAAAATTCAAGTACGCAGGATGCTTTTGACTCCTAAATGTGAATGTGTTTAATTCATGTTTCCATTCTGTAAATATATTGTACTGTTGTGGCTCCGGGTCGACCCCGGCCGCTCCACTTACCGCCGCGGGCTTCCGGGCCTTCCCGGCCCTCCTCGGGCCTCCGGGGACTCTTGCCGCCACGCTTTCGGCGTCCCCGCGCGGCGCCCGGGCCTGCCCCCGCTCCCACCACGCGGCCCCTGCGCTGCCGGAGCAGCCGGCGTCTCGCCGCGGCTGGCTCCGCCCCCTAGGGGCACGCGCGCGTCTCGGCCCGAGATTTAAAGGGCCAGGCGCGGGAAACCTGTCTTCCTCCTCCAAGTGACGTCAGACGCTGCAGGGCTACTTAAGCCCTGCAGTCCCTCTCCTCAGGGCCTTGCAACGAGGTTCCCAGGCTTGCTCCTGTCTCCAGTTGCTGCGTTCGTGCTGTCTTGTCCTCCACTTGGCTTCTGACTCGGATTGGCATACGTTTCTTCTTGGCTCCTGACCCCGGACTGGTATTTGGTATTCTCTGGCTTCTGACCTCGGACCGGCTTACGTTGACCCCTGGCTTCTGACCCCGGACTGGCTTACGTTGTTTCTCTGGCTCCTGACCTCGGACTGGCTGACGGCGATCCATCAGTTCCTGACTCTGGACTGGCGAGCAACGACCCTTCGGCACTCAACCTTGGACTTCAGCTGACCAGGCCCCCGTGGGCCCTCCTAAGTCCCAGCGGCCGGGTCCCTACGGGCTCCTCCTGGGGGGACTCCGGCTTCCAGGGTGAATCTCCTAAGTCCCAGCGGCCGAACTCCTACGAGCTCCTCTCGGGGGAGGATCGGCTTCCAGGGCGAAGGTTCTCTCGACACAGTGCCAGCGCCTTCATCACCTCCTTCCTCGCCAGAGCCCTTGGTCGCATAGGGCTCCCAGAGTTCCACCTTCTGCCAGCCACTAGTCTGTCAGCTCCGCCTCCCGGTCGGGGTCGCTGCTGCAAACACCTACAGCAGCTCCTCTTCCGGCTCCGATCGGCCCAAGGGTCCACGAATCCAACATGTGATATGTGTGTTAAGAAAAAAATGGTTCACCTTATGGTTCTTATGGTACTTAAGTAAGAGAGGTTCCTCTAGTTTTGGGGTGTTTGATGGAGTTCACCTTATGGTTCCCCATTTTTTATCATCTGGAGTGGGAGGTGATAGTGACCCCTGTCTAGGGTCTACTAGAAAGGAACTATTGATAAAAGGGAGAGTTTTTCAATTAATGGGAGGTTCTGGTAGAGTGATACAAATAGGGAGTTCCTTCACCTAGAAGGGAAGGGTTTGAAAGAAGGGCACTTAAGGTGCTTCCACAAGCACTGAAGGGGAGTTGGTTAGAGCAGTTGGAGCAGTTAGAAGTGGTGCACTGAGGCTTCAATGAGTCAGAAGTCAGCAGATTGAAGCTGAGACTTGCAGCCTTGGTGAGTGCCCAAAGCAGTTCCAAGCTGAGAAGATCTAAGAGTTGTAGAATCCCAGGAAGGTTTTTTTCAACGAGATAGAGAGTCCCTTAGGGAACTGGAAAAATCTGGTCTTCCTTGGGAAGCCCACAGCTTGGGACAGAGATATTGTAGAAGAGGAGTTTCCAGTGCTGCATTTGGGGCCATATAAGAATGAGGGGCCTTGGATGAAGTTGGCCTGGGAAAGCCCCCTAAAAAATGTTCAACTTTGAAGTGAAGAGAACTGTGAGTAACTTTTGTGAAGTTTTGGAAAAGTAGCTGATCAAGCAATTAGATCTTTTGTATGTACCTCATGCCCGCCTGACTCGGTTACCAGTGTCTATACGTCATAATTTTTCTTTAGCTGCCTTACGTAAGGCATGGAAATTTCTATGTTCCAGGTTGGGTCAGAATCCAGAAGTGTCAGTTTACTTGCCCATCGGGGGGTAATCTAGAATTTACATGGGCATGCAGACTTCGATCTTTTCTCATTGGGCTTTGCAGGGGGTGGTTTCTTTAACAGATGTGATAGATGCTCAAGGCGTCACGCTGTAATTTCCAGAACACATGCTTCACACTACCTCCTAATTACTTTCTTGTATACCTACAGCTGCGTCACTATGTTCTATCCTTACAAAAAACTCATCTCTGTGAGGATTTTCTAGGGCAACTCGAGGACTTTTCTTCAAGTGGATAAATGTGGCAGATTGGGGATAGCGTGTATTCATAACTCCCTAGTACAACAATTGCCTGAGGCCTCCCATGCTTTATTACATACTAAGTGGAAGGCAGAATTACATGATTTATCTGACTTCCCTTTTCTCCACGCTATAAAGCCCATTTCTGAATTGATGGAAGACGCTATCCTACGGGAGATGCAATATAAACTCCTGCGGAGAGCATACTTGCCTCCATCCTGGCTATATAGAGTGGGTTTTCTGGATTCTGCACTATGCCCTAAATTTCAACTGGACAGGGGCACCCTAGGAAACTGTTTTTGGGAGTGTCCTGCTGTTCAATCTTTTTGGGAGAAAATTCATGGGTATTTGATTTCTTTAGTAGGACAAGCGGTGGTTTTCACTCCTGAGGGTGTCCTTTATTATGTGGTGTCCTTGTTGAGCTTCCCGGCCGCGTTGGTGCCGTGACCAGGCCTGCTCACCTGGGGTGCCCGTCTACCAGCTCCTCACTCGCAGTCTCCGCCAGCGCTGCTCGTCCATGGCACCCCCGGGCGTCTCCAGACCCATCAGGGCCTTCTTCCTCACAGAGCTCCTCGTGTCGGGGCTCGGCGTCCTCCATGGCATTGGCCCTGCCCCCTAGCGCACATGCGCGGAACTCCCGGACGTTTAAAGGGCCAAGAGCAGGAAACTCATCCGAGGTGCACACCGATGATGTCACCTGAGCCCTGTATATAAGCAGGGCTCAGACTACTGCTCTTTGCCTTGGCAATCGGGTTGACACCGTTGGTGTGATAGTTTGCCTCTGTTCCAAGTGTCTCCTGTTCCAGCGTCTCCTTGTTCCTATGTCCTTTCCAGGTAGTACCTATCCGGATTGACTTCTTGGTACTGACCTCTGCCTGCCTGACCATTCTCTTGCCTGCCGCCTGGAACTGACCACTGCCTGCCTGACCATTCTCTTGCCTGCCACCTGGAACTGACCACTGCCTGCCTGACCATTCTCTTGCCTGCCACCTGGAACAGACCCTCGCTTGCCTTGACTTCGCATGGACTGATTCTGGTATTGACCCCTGCTTTAGCTGACCTCTCTTGGACTGACACTCTGGCTCTGACCCTTGCGTTTCACTCGGACACTCTCTTCTGGCCCGCGGTGACCACTGGGCCAACATACTTGGATAACAACCACGGCTTCCACGTGGCTAGACCTGCAGGCGCTGCCTGTCTCATCCGGAGGACCTCCCTGAACTGTTGCCTTCCCGAGGTCTCCGGAGCTTCCGGTTCAGGTGTAGCTCATCCACTCTGCATCAGCCGCACATACTTGCTCGTGGTGGGTACACCCCTCCGATACCTCTCCGGGAGAACACCGGAGGCTCACTTAAGTCCAGGCGGAACGGGTACCCAAGGGCTCAACCTGAGGAAACCACGGACTGTTATTGGTGAAGCTCCAGCTAGCCTCTGTCTCCTTGTGTGCTCCGCCTCCTGGTGGCAGGGCTCTCTGGGTCTGACCAGAGGGCCGTACCAATCCTGCACCAGGCCAAGGGTCCACCTCCAGCACAACAGTTTGCCAAGGCCATGGACTCAGCGGAGTCTCATGCCTTGCAGGCCATTCCTGGTCTGGCTAAACGTGTCCGAGAACAACAACAGGTCCTGGAAACACTGGCCTCCTCCATGGAAAGACTACGCTGTCAATTGGAGGAGTTTGTCATGGCCAGCTCAGGGGTTCTTGCCCAAAGCTTATCCTCTCGTGTACCGCTGACCCTCCCAGCTCCACCCTGTTTTAATTGGGATCCACTCCTTTGTCGAGGCTTCATAAACCAATGCCATATGCAATTTTCATTGCAACCTTCGCTGTTTCCCGATGAAGCAACTAAGATCACCTTTATCCTTTCATGCCTTGAGGGGAAGGCCCTCCCACCTTGGGAGCTTTCTGACGCCATCCTTTGCCAGCTCCCCCAGTTCATCTCCATCTTCTGATGGACCTTTGAGGACCCAGGCCGACAAGCGGTCGCTGGCCACCACCTACTCCACCTCCATCAGGGCTCGCACCTACTTGCTGAGTATACAGTAGAGTTCAGAACACTTGCTACGGAACTAGGTTGGCAGGAATACTGCTTAAGAGCACTCTACCTCAAGGGACTGTCTCCAGCTCTTAAAGACGAACTGGCCACCCGCGAAATTCTCATCTCTCTGGAAGAATTGATCTCCCTGGTTGGTAGAATTGACTACCGTCTCCGATAACGTCATCAGGAGGTGAGGGTCCTCCAAGCACCTACTCCACAACCATCAAGTGTAGCGAGTCCTCCATTGAAGGCTTTACCGGCCCCTCAGTCACCCGAGGAGCCCATGCAAATCAATCACGGTCATTTGACCCCAGAGGAACATCTCCAATGCAGAAAAGCAGGCCTCTGCTTATATTGCAGCGGTTCTGGACACCTTCTTCAAACCTGCCCTGTGCGTCCGGGAAACTCCAAAGCCTGAGCCAGGCAGGGGTCCCGAGCTTGGGCGCTACTGTTTCTGGCCGTCAACTATTGCTCCCTATCTCTCTCCTAGTGGAGACACGTTTCTTTGCTACCACCGCCCTCATAGACACTAGGGTGAGTGGAAACTTTATCATGGAAGAAATCGTTAAAATTCTTCAGATACAGACTCAACCACTAGCAGTACCTCTCCGTATCACCTCAATCCAGGGGGAGCATCTTCCCGGTCATATTACTCACTTTACCACGACCATTTGCCTCACCGTTGGAACCCTCCATGAAGAAGAAATATCTCTTCTGATCCTGAGACAGTCCACACACCTGGTAGTCCTTGGACTTCCCTGGTTCCAGTTACATGCACCCCACTTTGACTGGCAGTCCCTACATCTCACTCAGTGGGGTCAGAACAGCTGTTTACGGCAAGTGTCTCCATCCGTGACCCTAGTCAACACTACAACTCTTCCTGGATCGCCTGCTCCATACTCAGACTTCAAGGATGTCTTCTCTAAAATAAACGCTGATATCTTGCCACCACTTCGTGAATTTAATTGTCCCATAGACTTACTATCCAGAATCATGCCTCCCAAGGGCAGAACTTATCCCCTATCACTTCCTGAAACACAAGCCATGTCTGACTATATCAAGGAGAACTTAGATAAAGGTTTCATCAGACCCTCTAATTCCCCGGCAGGAACCGGGTTCTTCATCATAGAGAAGAAGGATGGCAGCTTGAGACCCTGCATAGACTACAGAGTTTGAATGTAGTGACTTGTAAGGATCGCTATACACTGCCACTTATTAGCAAATTATTTGATCGTCTGCAGGGTGCACAAATCTTTACGAAATTGGATCTCCGAAGGGCGTATAACCTTGTACGAATCCAACCAGAAGACATATGGAAGACCGCCTTCAACACGAGAGATGGCCACTATAAGTACGTAGAAATGCCCTTCAGGTTTTGCAACGTCCCTGCAGTGTTTCAACGCTTAATGAATGAGATCTTTTGGGACCTTTTATACTCCTTTGTTGTGGTATATCTGAACGATATACTAATATTTTCCAAAGACCTAAAGTCCCATCGTTTCCACGTCCAAACAGTCCTCCAATGCCTCAGAGACCATCATCTCCATGCAAAATTAGAGAAATTAGAGAAGTGTATTTTTGAACAACCCAGTCTTCCATTTTTAGGCTACATCAGTTTTAACCATGGCAGCTGCCCACCTAATTTAGTCCCAGGCCCACCCAACTGGCACCGGAACTGCAAGGCTATCGCGGGATCCATCCCTGCGACAGTGAAGAGGAGGACCCAGGCCTGGCATGCCATCACTGCACACATGGGGAAGCGGTCCTGCAGCCATATGGCCGACCGATCTTCCTGTTTGGGGGGGAGCGGAAGCGCTGCGCACAGCTTCCATTTCCTCCCCTCAAAGCAGGAAGATCAGCTGGCCTCTCTTGCTGCCACCGGCCTCCTGCTATCTTCGTACCATACGGCCAATCAATCTTCCTTTTTGGGGGGGGGGGGTGGGGGGGTGGAAGCTCCGCGCACAGCTTCTGCTCCCCCCCAGTAGGAAGATTGGTTGGCCGAATGGCATGAAGATAGCAGGAGGCCGGTGGCAGCAGGAGAGGCCAGCTGATCTTCCTGCTCTGGGGGGAGGAAGCATAAACTGTGCACAGGCTTGAATGTGTATGTGTGAATGAGATTGGGAGCCTTGGTGTGTGTGTGGGTGAAAATCGGAGCCTGGGTGTGTATGGGAGTGAAAATGGAGTCCTGAATGTGTGTGGGTGAAAATGGAAGCTTGAATTTGTGGGTGAGAATGGAAGCTTGAATATGTGAGTGAAAATGGAAGCTTGAATATGTGGGTGAGAATGGAAGCTTGAATATGTGGGTGAGAATGGGAGCTTGAATGTATGTGTGTGTGGGTGAGAATGGGAGTCTGGGTTTGTGTATGGGTGAGAATGGGAGCTTGAATGTGTGTATATATGGGTGAGAATGGGAGTCTGGGTTTGTGTGTGTGGGTGAGATGGAAGCTTGATTATGTGGATGAGAATGGGTGCTTGAATGTGTGTATGTGTGGGTGAGAATGGGACCTTAAATGTGTGTATGTGTGGGTGAGAATGGGAGCTTGAATATGTGTGGGTGAGAATGGGAGTCTGGGTTTGTGTGTGTGGTTGAGAATGGGTGCTTGGATGTGCGTCTGTGTGTGCATAAGAATATAAGCCTGGGGAGGGGTAAGAAAGTGAGAGCTTGTATGTATGTCTGCAGAGAATGTGAGCTTGGGGCGGGGGGAGAGTATATGAGAGTGAGAGCTTGAGTGTGTGAGGGAGTCTGTGAGAGAAAGTGTGTCTGTGTGTGTGTGGGGAAGGGAAGAAGACAGTAGTAGAAGAAAGACACTGAAAAGGAATTAGGAAATGAGCGACAAGGGAAAAAATGGGAAAAAGAGACCATGACCAACTGATTAAAAAAATACAACGATCAGACAACAAAGGTAAAAATAAATAAATATATATATATATTTTGAGATGTTAGCAATTTAAATATGTCATCTTTAGGAATGTGCATTTCTTATATTTTTTTTTTTTTTTAAATTTATAACTTTTATTGGCCACGTATCCACAGCCTATACAAGATTCCACTAGCATGAGTAAACAGAACATGTACAAAAACAATTATGAAAAGTGAAAGGCAATAACATCATCAAGAACACGTCGCCGTGATAGGTTTTTAACCCTAAGTTCCCCCCCTCCCCCTCCCCCCACTGAGGTGTACCACTGTTGTCCTACAAGCAGTATTTAGGTATATCGATGCACAATTACAGTTACAGCCATGAAGAAGACAAGTAAAGGGTAGCTGAGTATCACCGCCCAAAATAAGGCATCATAACTCAGGGCAAAACTCAGGCATGCTAGAGTGTCACTTGCTACCAGCCTCCCGTATATTTTGGCATCCATCTATCATAAAATCCCCATATCCTGGAAAAAATATGTACAGACTTATTTTATAGGCAGTAATCCGCCCAAGGTTATGCATATTTCGGACCTCTGCCTGTACCATCAATAGGGTAGGTACCTTTGTGTCTTTCCAATATTGTGCAATGAGGCATCTGGTCGCTGTAACCACATACTTAATAAAGTAATTATGAAATTTATAAATGTCTTTAAGGTCGTCATTCAACAATGCCTGAGACGGCGTCAATCGAACTGTAATGCGTAAAATAGTTGTAATCCAAGCAGAAATCATGAGCCACAGGGACCGAATCCTAGGACAAGTCCACCATAAATGAAAAAATGTTCCTTTTTCCCCACAGTTCTTCCAGCACAGTCCGGAAGAGCTCGGCCTCATATGTTGTAGCTGGGCAGGTGTGATATACCAGCGAAAGAACACTTTGTATCCATTCTCGATATGTTTAAACAGAAATTAGTCCCTTCCGCAGGCCCTGAAACACCCGCAGCCAGTCCTCTCGGGTCCAGTCGCAATTTAAGTCTGTTTGCCAAGCTCTAACATGAGATGCTGAAATGGAGAAACCACTACTCAATAAGCCATAAATGTTAGAAATATGTTTATCCACCTTATTAGCCTGTCGGCACATGCTTTCAAATGTGGGTATCCCTTTTATCAATCATTTGTTACCTGGCTACTATTGTAAAAATGTCGAACTTGCAAGTATTTAAACAGATCAGCAAGCATCAACTTATGTCGGACACGCAGCGTCTGGAAGGGGAGTAACCCCCACATTTCTTATATTTTTGAATTTTGCTCTTTCTTAAGATTTCCACTGTTCAGAACCTTTTTGGTTTCTCAGGCTTTGTATTTTGGCTTTATCTGCATATTTCTGTTTCTAATTTATAGTCTCATTTCTATATTAGGTAAGGGTTGGTCTCAGTTTTGCCTGTGTGTGACAGAAATGCATTATTTCTAGCATATAGTTTCTCTGTAGTAGTAGTCCAGATTGTTCTGTTATTCCAGTAGGTGATGTATTAATGTTCTAGGGCCTGGTGTAGTATTTGCATTGCTGCTTTTTCATAAGGTTGCTGTTTGAATCCTGAGAGTCAGTGCTGTGATTGTATGGCAAGGTTCTAGATGCCTCTTTCTTTGCAAGAGTTTATGTTACTTCACAAAATAGCAGTGGAGGGTTATTTTTTGCTGAGATGACACCAGAATTAGAATTTTTTTTTCATGTTAGCTTTAATGTGAACTGCCCTAGCTCTGCGTTGCACTTGTTCTGATGATTAATTATATTTTATTGTATTTATGAAGATTTCTGGGTTTCTGCAAAGACAGTTAAGTAAGAATACATTAATTTTGTTTTATTACATGATTGGATCTGACTGTTTTCTATACTTGAAATAATTGAAGTAAATTATTTTAAAGTTTCATACATGACACATAATGGCTGTTGCAAATTACTTACTAGTAGGTCTCAGACCTGCATGCCTACAGCCCACCCAAGTTAACCTTGTGCCCACCCAAAAAATCAATTCTGGCTACTGTGTGGGAGTGGCCTTCACCGCAGTATCCAAGAATCCACTCCAACACCTCAAAACCATAACACTAGCCGCTCACTTACCACCATGACTAGGAAGGGATGTGACCTCCCGAGTGTGGAGTCCCAAAGCCCAGGCAGCATTCCACGCCTTGAAGGAAGCCTTCTATTCCGGTCCATGTCTACGTCATCCGGATACTAACCCGTCTTTTCATTGTCGAAGTTGACGCATCCGCCATTGGAGCAGAAGCGGTTCTGAGTCAATACTCCACTAAAGGAACCTTAGGTACCATGCTCCTCCTAACTCACACAAATTCTTCTTCACTGAACAAAATTACACTATAGGGGACGTGAAACTCCTAGCTGTGAAGCTAGCCCTCTCAGGAATTGACGTCCTGGCTGGAAGGGGCAACAACTCAAGTTCACAATATTTACTGACCACAATAATTAGAACATCTAAAGGAGGCCCAATTACTTAATCCCAGACAAAGCCCACTGGGCCCTGTTTTTGAACGCTTCAACTTCGAGCCATGCTATCGCCCAGCAGCCAAAAACCTCTGGGCAGATGCACTCTCTTGCTCCATCAAGCTGGAGGATACACCCGAGACTTCTAGGCATCATCATCGATCCAGCTTGCATATCCATTGCAGTCACCACCATGGTAAAAGCCGGGAAGATGGTGGTCCCCCGCCGTCTCTGTGAGTGTGTGCTTCGTTGGGCTCATGGCTCTAAGCTAGCTGGTCACCCCGGCCGAGCTTGGACTCTCAAGATGTTTCGAAGGCACTATTGGTGGCCTAGTATTGCTCAGAAATTCAATAGCACTCCATATAGACTCTAATGTAATATGGATTGGTCTTACCAGAAAAGCAGGAAAATTAGATGTTCCATTGACTGAGGAATTGTTACTTGCCTCAGCAACTTTCACACCGTCCAAACTCAGCTCCCCGCAAAAAAGCAAGATGTATTGAGAGCTTGAACACCAGAAGCCACTGGCAATCCCTCCAACTCAATTGAGGAAGTAATAATTCCGGTCTCCTCTGCTTGCAATACTATCCCTCCTGGGGTCGATGTCTCTCACTAATGCAGGATTCAGTGGGGGAGCCCGGACGCCAGTCAAAGTGGTGGTTGAAGAATCAAAGGAGAGGGCAAGTGACTCTTTTCCCCTCTCCTCTCCCAGCGATTCTATTGGCTGT